>NC_134397.1:62441535-62741535 GCF_050003625.1 Haematobia irritans
TTTTGTCTAATATATACCACGTATGGACTAACTAACAATTTAGAAAACGAGGTTAAGAAGTTTTAAGATACCATAACCCAATTAATTCGATTGTGGATGACAGTCTTTCGTAGAAGTTTCTACGCAATCCATGGTGGAGGGTACATAAGATTCGCCCTGGCCGAACTTACGGCCGTATATACTTGTTTTTATATTTTTTTTCTCACAGACTTCTACGCCAAATAATGTTTATTTTCGTAATGTCATTTGGTTTTCAGAACAAACTCATATAGCCTTTTAACTAATTGAGGTAGGTCTTCAAAACTATTTTTTTTTTTACATTCTGTTAGTACAAGTAAACAAAGAAGAAAATATAAACTTTTTAATATAATATTTAAGCCGGTGGTGAAAGTGTTAATATAATTTTTTTTTACATGCTAATTGACGAAGAATTTGTTTTATATTAAAAATAAAGGAAATTACTGACATATTTAAAAAAATTCAATTGCATTTGCAGCTCAATTCCTTTGGTAGTTTGTGGTCATATAGTGAGCAATTCATATAATTTATTAACTAACCACCAAATAACACTTAAGGGTCACTTCATACTTTGTCCATTGGCCAATTTCTCTGCTTCGATGAAAACTACTCGTAACAAAATGGCCCCATTCATATGAAAATTTATTTTATGTATTTCAAATATTGCTCAATTGGTCATCAGTTGACCATATAATGAAGCCACTACGACACCATTACATATCAGAGGATATATTCATGGCCAATTGTGGTGGCGAAGGAGAAGAATTTTCCAACAGCTATTACAGAAAATTTGTATTACCATGTCAATACTCTTGCCTGCCTGCATGCTGTTGTGGCAATAGCCATAATTTTTATGATTTGTTTATGACCATTAAAATTGCCACTAAATGAAAACCGATTTAAAACCACAATTTAATGTTTCATTATTAAAAATAAGTTCAGTTCTACGAACCAGATGGTTCCATCGATTTCATTGAATTCCCTATAATTAAGGATAAAAATGGGAAAAGGAAAAGGGGGGGGGGGGGGTTTATATGTGTTTTTGGTTTTCATTACACTGGCAAAACACAAGGGTGCGAGGTGCTTGATATGTGGCCTTATGCAATGAAAACAAATATTTTTGTGAGGCCAAAGATTTCTGATCGTTTCAGATACTTATGCGGATTTCGTTTACACTGAAAAAAATATTTACGTGATATTACAGATTACACAACTTTAATTTTAGGATGCGCAATTTACAAAATATTAAGAACAAATTTCTTTAAAATAATGAAATTTTAATTAAAATAAAGTTTATAATCTTTGCTTCAAAAAAATTGTTCATTCAATTTAGAACACAAATTTTGTAATTTTGCGTCTCTTTGTTAAAGTCGCATGTCTTTGAACCAGGGATCCGGAGCGGTCCATTTTTTTCGCTCCGCTCCGCTCCCGCTCCGGAGAAAAAAAACCGCTCCGCTCCTCGCTCCGCTCCGAGAAAAAAAAAATCGCTCCGCTCCACGCTCCGCTCCGCTCCTCTTCGAGAAAATTATAGTACAAACATTGTATTATTTGTTCAATTGAGTTTTATTTTATTTAGAAAAATCGGGCGGTACATATATGGGAGCTATAGCTAAATCTGAACCGATTTCGATGATTTTTTGCACATATAGTTAGTGCTATAGAAGATTACATTTCGCCAACTTTGAGTAAGATCGGTTGATAAATAAGGGTTTTATGACCTAATTTGACAAAATCGGGCGATACATATATATGGGACCTATATCTAAATCTGAACCGATTTCGATGAAATTTTCAGACTTAAAGGGTGATACAGAAGATTATTTTGTGCTAAATTTGACGACGATCGGTTAGTAAAAAAAGTGCAACGTGACCCCATTTGTCGAAATCGGGCAATACATATATCTAAATTTGATCCGATTTCATCCAAATTCAACAACGTTCGTCCTTGTGCCCAAAAAAACTCCCTGTACCAAATTTCATCAAAATTGGTTAATAATTGCGACCGAAATCCTGTGAACAATAAATACATGGACAGACGGACGGATGGACGGACGGATGGACGGACGGATGGACGGACGGACGCCAAGCGCTAGATCGACTCAGGAGGTGATTCTCAGTCGATCGGTATATATTTTATGGGGTCTAAAATCAATATTTCTTGTAGGCACATTTTTTGGCAGATCAAACTTATTATACCCTAACCACTATGTGGTTTAGGGTATAATGACTTTAAAACAATGTGTTGAAATATTTTATTAATTTTGAAGATTTTTTCAGAAATATTAAATCCATTTTGACTTCATTAAAACGAAATTTGCATTCATGTTAGGATACACATTTTTATGTCGAATCACTTAGCTATAAGGACAAACAGATGCTATATCTAAATTTGATCCGATTTCTTCCAAATTCAATAACGTTCGTCCTTGTGCCCAAAAAAAACTCCCTGTACCAAATTTCATCAAAATCGGTTAATAATTGCGACCGAAATCCTGTGAACAACAAATACATGGACAGACGAACGGATGGACGGACGGACGCCAAGCGCTAGATCGACTCAGGAGGTGATTCTGAGTCGATCGGTATATATTATATGGGGTCTAAAATCAATATTTCTTGTAGGCACAGTTTTTGGCAGATCAAACTTATTATACCCTAACCACTATGTGGTTTAGGGTATAATGACTTTAATACAATGTGTTGAAATATTTTATTAATTTTGAAGATTTTTTCAGAAATATTAAATCCATTTTGACTTCATTAAAACGAAATTTGCATTCATGTTAGGATACACATTTTTTTGTCGAATCACTTAGCTATAAGGACAAACAGACTTCATTGAAAAGTTTAGAGACTTTTAGACAAGGAAAAACTTTTTTTCAGAGAAATACGTCTTCTATTCTAAGCAAAAGTCGTATTCGTATTTTAAGCATGTGAAATATTTGGCCTCCCGACAATATTCTTTGCGGTGCACCATCTACTATTTAATATGTGATAGAAACCAAATTTATGAAAATGGACCAAAATGGACCAAATTCTGTTTGGACTGACCATCGGACTAAATTTAAAAATTAGAAATCTTTTGGACCAATTTTGGTCCGATCGGACCAAAACGGCAACGCTGATTGGAATTGAAAGTCTATACACAGAGTATAAGTAACTACTCTCCGAAAGTTTTTTTTTTGTTTTGCAACAGACGTAGAGAAGAGGTTTTGTTATATTTGTAATGTGTGTGTATATGTTTATGTTTGCAACAACCTCCATCGACATCAGTCCGTGGTATACCTACGAATATTCTTACTCAGATCTAGTGTTACCTAATTTCGCTTTTTTCCCCTTTATTGTATAATAAATGTATATGCGCACATTTTTCAACCAAAATTGAAACTATTCATAATTTTAATTAAATTTTCGAGAACTAATATCAGAAATAAGAGAATGCTAGGATATAGTACAATAGTAAAGCAAATGTGAATAAAAAAAAGCATGCCCGGTTCCAAAGATTTTGTCTTTAACAGTTTGGGTATTAATTCCGAGCCAAAGAAGCGGAGAATACAAATAAGGATACTTTAAAGACGTAATTCTCTTTTAAATTTGGGGGTTTTGTACTTGCTTCTAGTAAGCAAATGTTAATTTTTAATTTTTTTAGATTTTTTTTCGTCAGTTTTATCAAAATCCTTTAAAAACGAGTTAACGAGTTATTTTTTTCCATATTAAGACTCGACTTCCAGTAGAAATTATGCTATGTTTCAAGTAAAAAGCGTCTTTAAAATAAAGTGTTGAAAAACATGTCTTATTTTTTAACGATTTTTTGCTTTGTAGGCAAGATGCAAAAAAGGAAACAAATTTAAAGACAATTTTATTAATTTTAAAGATTTTTTCTTAATTATTAAAGTCACGTTGACCTTACCTCAAAAATTTTATCTTTCATGTTATGATACACATTTTTAAGTAAAATCACTTAATTATAAGGACATTACAACTTCATTCAAAAGTTTATTGCCTTTTGGACAAGAAAAAAAACTTTATTTTAGAGAAATGCGTCTTCCATGTTAAGCAAAATTTGCATTCTTATTCTAAGGACATGGAATCTTTGACTTCACGACAATATTTTTTTCAGTGTAGAAAACTAAAAAATTAAATATAAATAAGATCGTTTAATTGCATTTATTTGACGTTCATTACAAACATCTTTGTAGTAATACGGGATGAAATTGATCGAAAGTACTGTTTTTACTTTTACAACACATACTAGATATATATTTTGACATTTGCCGTTTTTGAAAACAATTACTAAAAAACACGTTGTGTTTTCCCCAATGTACGTACGTACAAAAATACATATCGTACATTTTAAACGTTTACTCACACTACGCTAAGTACTAGCTAAATTTGAAATTACCTACACAGTGTAATTTCAAAGTTACACATTTCATTCAAGTAATATTTTATTCGGAGCGGAGCGGTTTTTCATTTGGAAACCGCTCCGCTCCCGCTCCGCTCCGGATTTTAGAAATGCCGCTCCCGCTCCGCTCCCGCTCCGCTCCCGCTCCGGCAAAAAAAGGGCTTGCTCCGCTCCGCTTCGGATCCCTGCTTTGAACTAAGACTAATTTTCCCTAAAGTAAAGAAACACATTTTTGATTTAAAGAAATTGTCCTTAAATTAACTGAAATATTGAAACTTTAGATTTAAGATAAAAACGTTTCAAATATAGGCTAAGACTTATCTTTAAGGATTTAGCGCATTTGGTTTAAAGTTTTTTTTTTCAATTAAGAAAACATTTTTTTATTTTTTATCGTTATAATTTGGATTTTTAAACTGGAATTTGTTTGTATGTGAGTAGCTTTATTAATAAACCGCGAAAAGAGAATGCAAATTTGATAAATGAGATCTGTATCCTAATTTTAATTTTATTGGTCCTAGATTTAAAGCCAGATAGGTTTTTTTATTTTATTTTTTTTTTGTTATTTTAAAGAAGTCGCATCTATGGCTCGGAATCAATACCAAAATCCTTAAGGTAAGTCAACATTTTTGAATCGAAGTAAACTTTTTTTTTTGAGTATAGAGTAGAAGATGCATTTCCTTTCCGTGTCCCAAAAGTCGATAAACGAATAAAACGAATTAAATGAATTTGATTTGTCCTTATAGTTAAGTGATTCGACTTAAAAATGTCTATCTTTATATGAAAGGCTAAGGCTATATTGGTTTCAATAATTCTAAAAAAAATATTCAAATTAATGAAATCGTCTTTCAATTTGATGGCCTTTTTATTTTGACTACAAAACTAAATATCGCTCAAAATAGGAGATGTTTTTCAACTCGACGGTTTTTGCTTGAAATATAGCAAAATTTCTACTTGAAGTCGAGTGTGAATTTGGAAATTTCAAGTTGTCGTAACACGTTTTTGAAGTACTACACTGAAAAAAAGCATAACCTGATCCAAAGATTTTGTCTTTACCCTAATGATTTTGGTATTGATGTCGAGCCGATAATTCAAGTAAGGATACTTTTAAGATGCTATTCTCTTTTAATTTTAGGTTTTGCGTACTTGATTCTAGGAAGCAAATTTTAATTTTTCATTTTTTCAAGTTGTTTTCTTCGTATGCTGTCAACGTCCTCTACAAACGTGTTAACGACGATACACAAAAAAAAAAGTGAACTCTCTATTTCACTAAAGCCAATTTAACTTTCGTTTAGTTCATGGAATTGTTATGTTTGGAGAAAGTTTCCTCTACTCTAATAATTTTTTGTGTACGGTAGTTAAATTAACTAAAACCGAGGAAAAAAATATACACAAATGAAAGATAAAGATTAACTAAATTCGTGTCTTCCACAAAATAGTTCAATATTTCTTTAAATTTGTAAATTTTACTACAAATGCGTTCATCATGAACTTCGTATGTCACTAAAGACATTCTTGCAATTTTGAACCCCAATTTTTTCCTTCAAACTACAAAATTTTCTTTAACAAGTGAAAAAAATTAATTATGTCTAATAAATTTTCTTGAATTTGTCGAAAAATATTTACTTATTTTTATGACATCGGCGTGATGCCAGCGTTTGTTATACTGTTTAGTTCAAATTTTCTAAAAATATTCAAAATTTTCTAAAATTAACCGAAATTTTTCTTCCTGGTGGGTTCACTGTTTTTTCAGTGTATAAATTTTCACATTCAGACTCGACTTCCAGTAGATATTATGCTATGTTTTAAGTAAAAAACGTCTTGAAAATACAGTTTTGAAAAACCATGTCCTATTTTTCAACACTTTTTTGCTTTGTAGTCAAGATGCAAAAAGACAATAAATTTAAAGACCATTTCATTAATTTTAAAGAATTTTTCTGAATTATTAAAGTCAAGTTGACCTTAGTCCAAAAACATTTTGTTTCATATTATGATACCCATTTCCAGCTCGAATCACTTAGTTATAAGAACAAAACGACTTCATTGATAAGTTTATCGACTTTTGGAGAAGGAAAAAAACTTTATATCAAAGAAATGCGTCTTCTATGCTAAGCAAAATTCGCATTCGTTTCAGTGTACGATAGGACATGAAGAAAAAAACAGAAAAACAGGGATAAACAAAAAGTAGTTCCAAGTTCCAAGCATGTTAAACTCAAATTTACAAGAGGACTGTATCTTAAATGTATGATTTCTTCGATTTTCCTGTTTTTTGGCTGGAAATCAATACCAAAATCATTAGACCCAAGACAACATTTTGGGTACCCGGCAAGCTGTTTTTTAGTATGTTTAGAATGACAGTAGCGCTAGTCTGCTACGGGTCCCCGTAGCAGTTTCCATGAAAATCGGACAAAAAATTGTATTATGTATTGTGACAGTAATCGGATGGACAGACGGACGGACAGAAAAATCTATTTAGGAGGGGATTCTGTGTTAATAAATTTGGGCGGTGGGACAATAAGAAACAAGAAAGAAAAGTCTAAAGTCGGGCGGGCCCGACTATATTATACCCTGCACCACTTTGTAGATCTACATTTTTGACAATTTGATTGGTATGCAAAATTCAAGCGTGGTGAAATGAGCACGGAGGACGATGAACGCAGTGGACGCCCGAAGGAGGTGGTTACCGACGAAAACATCAAACAAATCCACAAAATGATTTTGAATGACCGTAAAATGAAGTTGATCGAGATAGCAGAGGCCTTAAAGATATCAAAGGAACGTGTTGGTCATATCATTTATCAACATTTCGATATGCGGAAGCTCTGTGCAAAATGGGTGCCGGGCGAGCTCACATTTGACCAAAAACAACAACAACGTGTTGATCGGTGCTTGCAGCTGTTTACTCGTAATACACCCGAGTTTTTCCGTCGATATGTGACAAAGGATGAAACATGGCTGCATCACTACACTCCTGTGTCCAATCGACAGTCGGCTGAGTGGACAGCGACCAGGTGAACCGTCTCCGAAGCGTGGAAAGACTCAAAAGTCCGCTGGCAAAGTAATGGCCTCTTTTTTTTTAGGATGCGCATGGAATAATTTTTATCGATTATCTTGAGAAAGGAAAAACCATCAACAGTGACTATTATATGGTGTTATTGGATCGTTTGAAGGTCGAAATCGCGGCAAAACGGTCCCATATGAAGAAGAAGAAAAAAGTGTTGTTCCACCAAGACAACGCACCGTGCCACAAGTCATTGAGAAAGATGGCAAAAATTCATGAATTGGGCTTCGAATTGCTTCCCCACCCACCGCATTCTTCAGATCTGACCCTCAGCGACTTTTTCTTGTTTTCAGACCTCAAAAGGATGCTCGCAGGGAAAAAATTTGGCTGCAATGAAGAGGTGATCGACGAAACTGAGGCCTATTTTGAGGCAAAAGCGAAGGAGTACTACCAAAATGGTATCAAAAAATTGGAAGGTCTTTATAATCGTTGTATCGCTCTTGATGGGACTATGTTAAATAATAAAAACGAATTTTGACAAAAAAAATGTGTTTTTCTTTGTTAGACCGGGGACTTATCAGCCAACCTTATGGGAGCTATATCCAAATCTAAAGTGATTTCAAAAATTCCAATTCTACTCCATATGCAAAATTTCGTACGTCGGAGTAAAATTCTGGTTTCTGAGGCCATATAAGTGCATATATGGCGAAAGATATATGTACATATATGGGAGCAATATCCAAATGCGAACCGATTTCAAACAAATTCGACCTGCATAGGAATAATGTTGATTGTACTCCATGTGCAAAACTTGATGTAAATCGAAGGAAAACTTTGGCTTCTAGGGCCTTAGACTTAGATCAGGGGCCGACCCTGAGCATTATTGCCAAACACACCATGTATCTATGTTATCTCGTCGTACGAAAAAGACTGTTTTTCATATGTTTGGGTGTAACAATTATATGTTTGGAACTCCAATTCTTTAACACAATATTATGCCAGCATATAATGTTCATAAACTAGCATAACATGTTTGTGATGTATATGTTAATATGTTAGAACACATTATGTTTGTGACATAAAATGTTTGTAAATATAATATGCTTAGATGCAAACAGATATTAATTTTGAAATACCCTATAAACATATATGTGTTTAGAAAGAGAGATCTAGAGAGTATGCTGCAAATAAAATAATGGAAGTAACCAAAGAAAATTTCATTAAAATTTTTTACTACCAGTGTATGCCCTAAGGTGAATTATAACATGTTTGAACAACACAAACAATATTTTGTTTGCACCAATCTTGAAAATATATATGCTTGAACCAAAATGTGTTTGGGGTATATGTTACAGAAGCGATTTTTTTAGGGTGTAGGTGTCGCAAGCATATGCACTAAATTGGATCAATGATTACAAACTTTATTTTAATTAAAATTTTATTATACTCTCCACCATAGGATGGGGGTATATTAACTTTGTCATTCCGTTTGTAACACATTGAAATATTGCTCTAAGACCCCATAAAGTATATATATTCTGGGTCGTGGTGAAATTCTGAGTCGATCTGAGCATGTCCGTCTGTCCGTCCGTCCGTCCGTCCGAACGAAATAAGCTATCGACTTGAAACTTGGCACAAGTAGTTGTTATTGATGTGGGTCGGATGGTATTGAAAATGGGCCATGTCGGTCCACTTTTACGTATAGCCCCCATATAAACGGACCCCCAAATTTGGCTTGCCGATTCTCTAAGAGAAGCAAATTTCATCCGATCCGGCTGAAATTTTGTACATGGTGTTAGTATATGGTCTCTAACAACCATACAAAAATTGGTCTACATCGGTCCATAATTATATATAGCCCCCATATAAACCGATTCCCCGATTTGGCTTGCGGAACCTCTAAGAGAAGCAAATTTCATCCGATCCGGCTGAAATTTGGTACATAGTGTTGCTATATGGCCTCTAACAACTATGGACAAATTGGTCCACATCGGTCCATAATTATATATAGCCCCCATATAAACCGATCCCCCGATTTGGCTTGCGGAGCCTCTAAGAGAAGCAAATTTCATCCGATCCGGCTGAAATTTGGTACATGGTGTTAGTATATGATCTCTAATGACCATGCAAAAATTGGTCCACATCGGTCCATAATTATATATAGGCCCCATATAAACCGATCACCAGATTTGACCTCCGGAGCCTCTTGGAAGACCAAAATTCATTTGATTCAGTTGAACTTTGGTACGTGGTCGAAATCGGTGCATAATTATATATAGCCTCCATATAAACCGTTCCCCAGATTTGACCTCCGGAGCCCCTTGGAAGAGCAAAATTCATCCAATTCGGTTGAAATTTGGTACGTTGTGGTAGTGTATGATATTTAACAACCATGCCAAAAGTGGTCCATATCAGTCCATAATCATATATAGCCCCCATATAAACCGATCCCGAGATTTGGTTTTGCAGCCACTTGGAGGAGCAAATTTCATCCGAGTCAGTTGAAATTTGGTACATTGTGCTAGTATATGGCCGTTAACAACCATGCCTAACTAGGTCCATATCGGTCTATAGTTATATATAGCCCTCAGATAAATCGATCCCCAATTACACAAAAATTGGTCCATATAAAGTTCATAATTATATATAGCCCACATATAAGCGACCCCCATTTATCAATTTTGGCTCTCTACGTTCCTTGTAAAAGTCCATATAAATTCGTAATTATTTGTAGACTTATCTATACATACCTTTTTTGTCTAATATATACCACGTATGGACTAACTAACAATTTAGAAATCGAGATTAAGAAGTTTTAAGATACCACAACCCAATTAATTCGATTGTGGATGACAGTCTGTCGTAGAAGTTTCTACGTAATCCATGGTGGAGGGTACATAAGATTCGGCCTGGCCGAACTTACGGCCGTATATACTTGTTATTTTTAATATTGTGTAAATAGCGAATGTTGCGTAATCTTTGATAGCACGTAATTTTTTTTTAATGTGTGTGTACTCTAACGATAACCAGATGTGGTTTTCTATCCAATTGGAAATTAATCACATTATGGCGCTTGAATTTCATTACGATGAACTTTTTTTACTAATGGAAAGATGGCAGTGCTTTTGTGCGCTTGTAAATAATAAAATGAACTGTCACTGGAATAAATCTGTTAGTTGTTCGACAAGCGATTTACAGAGACCTGAAGTTGGTTGCAATATATATCAGTCACATTGTATGGCGACTTTTTAATTTAAACCAAATCCAGATTTTTACGGAATCCGATTTTTTTTTAATTCTGTCTACATTCTCATACTTCCAATTTTATTAGTCATCAGCACAATCAGATATTTTTTTTATTTCAATTTCATTTTTATTTATGTCATTTAGTGTAACATTTATTGCTTAATATCTACTACGACCATTATATGTAATGTCCTTACTTTAAACATTTGCTATCTTAAGATCTTAGCTCAAACGACACAACTTGTTCTTATATTGTAGTTATGGTTATAATTGCTTGTTTTTTATTGTAATAATTGTCTGAGTTTAATTGCTTTTTATAATAGGCTAAAATTTAGAAACATGCTTTAAATTGTAACATTAAGGGAGATTTGAGAGGAAATTAAGAAGATGAGTGGTGTTGGTGGCTTGGGTAAAATGAGAAGGAAATAAAATCTCATGAAGGATAATAGGTAGCTACACACACACATTGTCAAACCCTCCGAAAATAAAGTGAAAGGAATACTGACGAGTAACAAAGCGACGGCAGTAGCAACAAAAGTTGAAAGTAATTAAAACTATATTCATATATTTTTTGTTAACTTTTTGGATTTGTTTTTTTTTTTTTTTTGTTTTTCTTTGTTAATCTCGGAATTTTTTATGGACCATTTAAACCGCAATGAACGTGAGGTTATGGTAAAATGAATATTTTTTGGTAGTCCTGCGGAAGAGAATAAACTAGGGGGAAATCATAGAAAAATAAAAGAAATTTTTAATAATATAACTGGGTCATATTTTCGACAGATGGCAAGAAACTTAAATGGGAACTTTTAAGCGATGGTGCATATTTTCTGGTAAAAAAAATGAGGTGAAGTTAAACATAGATAGTGAGATAGAGCAACCGAAAATTAAAGGTGGTTTAATGTGTGTTTATTTTATACTAAGTTTTTTTTTGTATTTAATCGAAGATATAATTGAGACATATGATTAAACAGATTGAGTTTGGTTTTATCATTGATCTAACAAAAAAAATATCATTATATCTTGTGGGAGCAAGAGAGGTATGAGTAATATTAATACCGATTGCCTCTTAGTGCGAATGATTAACATTAATTTATTTGGCCACAGGGGCGTATGATGTACTTTATTAATAGGGTTATTACATACAAATATATTGGTTACCAAAAATGTAGTATAAAACTATTAATTTAACTTACCATACATATACTTAGTGTAATATTAAGCGATAGTGTCGAACACACATACCTGAAATGAGAGAATAAATACAAATTTAAATAAGAAATTATGGTAAATTAATATATAGATGTAAAATATTCAAAACCCATATCTTTCTGGGAGAGTGTACTTTCTTTTGGTTAAGGTTAGTTTAAAGTGGCAGTCCGATTTATTTTCAAGCTCACTTGGACTATTCATTGCAAGTACCTATTACATATGGGCACTTCTAGTTTTAACCGCTGAATCTACTCGATTATTTTCTTCTGCTGAACCAAGCAGAATGTTCCAAAAACAGTAGCAGACTGCTTAAGTTAACATTTTCCAGGTCCGCCAGTAATTTAAAACTGTATGCTCCTAAAATTCGCTTACGCAAAATGCCGAACACTCACACAAGAGGTGTTTAATTGATTCCATTTCCTTCGCATCATGAAGTCATTATACTTCACGCCAATAGTTTTTGCAAACTCAACTATCACGCAGCGACCCGTTATAGCAGATATCAGGAGTGATATCTGATGTCTGGGAAAAGCTAACATATCTAGTTGGCGGTTTAAGTTTACATCGGGCCATATTTGTTTAGTGTCGTTGCAACCCTCGCATTTGTCACATCGGACATTTGCCATCATAATAGCCTTCTCACGCAGTATAAATTTGCAGGTAGCCAGAGGCATACCAACAGATTATAGTTCCCCTGGAATATGTAAGTTAGTTCCTAGCCTTGCTAACTCATCCGCTTAGCTGTACCCTGGTATGTTCCTTTGGCCAGGCACCCATATTAGTTGAATATTGTACTGCTCAGTCATCTCATTGAGAGATTTTCGGCAGTTGACGGTCGTTTTCGAGTTAAGGAACACATAGTCCAAGGATTTTATTGCAGCTGCACTGTCTGAGTATATGTATATTCATGCAAACATTTGTTGGAAAATTCTCAGGCAATTTGCCACCTCTTTTATTGCTAGTATTTCAGCCTGAAAACCCCTACAGTGATTAATTATGTCAGTATTTTAAGGTCCAGGTCTTCAGAATATACTCCGAAACCCACTTGTCCATTCAATTTGGAGCCATCAGTATAGAAATCTATATAACGTTTATTCCCAGGGGTTTGTGTGATCTACGCCGCCAGAGAGTACTCCACTACAAAGAGGCTTTTTACTGTCCTTGTTAGACCCATTCTAGAGTATGGTTCTATCGTGTGGGATCCTCAGAATCGGTTCAGAAGCAGTTCTTGTTGTTCGCTTTGAGACATCTTCATTGGAACAGTGACTTTGTTCTTCCTTCATACACTTCTAGATTGAGGCTCATTGATTTGCCTACTCTTAGGGGCCGACGGACGATGTTGAGCTCCATGATGATCCCAGCAAAAAAATTGGAAGTTGTTCAACAAACATTTCTTTTAAAGCCCATCCCAGAATCCCCCATCGACTTGTTTCAACTTCCGATGCAGTCCTTTTGGACAAGTCCACAAAGATTTCTTCTAAAGCGCATCGTGGTATCTCCCAATGATTTTTGTCCGCTCCCGATGCAGTCCTTTTGGACAAATCCACAAACATTTCTTCTAAAGCGCATCTTGGGATCCCCCAATGATTTTTTTCTACTTCCGATGCAGTCATTGTGGACAAGTATTACAAAGTACGCAATCAGGCTATTTTAAATGCAAATTTTGGACACTTAAATTTTACAAAAAAAAAAAGAAAATTAATAAAAACAAGTAAGGAAAGTCTAAAGTCGGGCGGGGCCGACTATATTATACCCTGCACCACTTTGTAGATCTAAATTTTCGATACCATATCACATCCGTCAAATGTGTTGGGTGTTGAATATATAGAGGTTTGTCCCAAATACATATATTTAGATACCACTCGATCTGGACAGAATTTGATAGACTTCTACAAATTCTATAGATTCAAAATTTAAGTCGGCTAATGCACTAGGGTGAAACACAATGATAGTAAAAAAATATGAGAAAGATTTAAATATGAAGCAATTTTAAGGAAACTTCACAAACTTTTATTTATGATTTATCGCTCGATATATATGTATTAGAAGAAGAGGAAAATTAGAGTAATTTTTACAACTTTTGGATTAAGCAGAGACGATTTTAAAAGGGAAATGTTTGTATTTTGACCATTTTTGTCGAAATCAGAAAAACATATATATGGTAGCTATACCAAAATGTGAACCGATTTCAACCAAATTTGGCACGCATAGCAACAATGCATATTATACTCCCTGTGCAAAATTCCAACTAAATCGCAGTAAAAAATTGACCTCTGTGGTCATATGAGTGTAAATCGGGCGAAAGCTATATATGGGAGCTATATCTAAATCTGAACCGATTTCAATCAAATTTGGCACACT
The DNA here is from genome assembly GCF_050003625.1 of Haematobia irritans. Taxonomy (NCBI): domain Eukaryota; kingdom Metazoa; phylum Arthropoda; class Insecta; order Diptera; family Muscidae; genus Haematobia; species Haematobia irritans. The sequence continues at coordinate 62,455,773 of NC_134397.1, forward strand.
TGACTACACTACTAGTTGTACTCCTAGTGCAAAATTTCAATGAAATTGGGCCAAACCTCTGGCTTCTATGACCATATTAGTCCATATCGGGCGAAAGATATATATGGGAGCTATATCTAAATCTGAACCGATAACAACCAAATTTGGCACACATGACTACACTACTAATTGTACTTCTAGTGCAAAATTTCAACCAAATTAGGCCAAAACTCGGGCGAAAGATATATATGGGAGCTATATCTAAATCTGAACCGATTTCAATAAAATTTATCACACTTGACTACACTATTAATTGTACTCCATGTGCAAAATTTCAACCAAATTGGGCATAAACTCTCGCTTCTGAGGCCATATAAGTCCATATCGGCCAAAAGATATATATGGGAGCTATATATAAATCTGAACCGATTTCAATCAAATTTTGCACACTCGACTATACTACCAATTGTACTCCTCGTGCAAAATTTCAAGCAAATCGGGATAAAACTCTGGCTTCTGGATCCATATAAGTGCATATCGAGCGAAAGATATATATGGGAGCTATCTGAACCGATTTCTTCCAAAATCAATAAGGTTCTATTCTGACCCAAAACTGGAACATGTGCCAAATTTGAAGTCGATTGGACTCAAACTGCGACCTAGACTTTGATCACAAAAATGTGTTCACAGACAGACGGACGGACGGACAGACGGACATGGTTATATCGACTCAGGGAACCACCCCGAGCATTATTGCCAAAGACACCATGTGTCTATCTCGACTCCTTCTGGGTGTTACAAACATATGTACTAACTTATAGTACCCTGTTCCACAGTGTGGCGCAGGGTATAAAAATATAAAATTAATAAAAAAGTAAAAAAATAATAATAATAATATATGCAATATTCATTTCCGCTGGGACTTGAAACTGTGCCGTTTGACTTTTTCGCTTCCATGGAAGTTCTTTTGCGAAGGTTTTGCAAATTATGAGAATATTTCATTTTTTATTGATTTTTTAATGGACAAAATATATTTATACGAAAATATATGACGAAAATAAAAAATAAAAACGATGCATAACATAAAAAAAAAATTATTTTTTTAAAAAATATTTGACAAAAAAAATTGCCGCTGGTGAGAATTGAACCTGCGTTTCTTATTTTTTCGTTCATACTAATAAAGAACATATCGAGAAGCAATTAGAATGTTATTCCTTGGTGTCGTATTACGATCATACCACAAACATTTGAATTGACCTTTCGGCGCTTTATGTTCAATGGCGTTTGTGGCTAAGTGTGCTAAGGCGTTCTGTTATGGTGCCAACAAACCCAGGTTCAACCCCTGGAGCGAAAAAGGTTTTCAAATTGTAAAAAAATTAGATAATAGGAAAATAATATTGTAATTAAAAATATGGATGAAAAAAAAGTGAAATTGGTTGAAAAAATTTTTTTTCGCTTTTTAAATTTCTTTATTCAAATTAACTTCCAGGGCACAACTTCTAAAGCAATGCAAAGGATTCAAAAAGGGAGTACTTCCATCCTATGACAAGCCCATGTAAAATTCATTGGAGATGATCCAAGTTTGCACTACTTCCGGATCACAAATTGGGGATCCAAACTACTTTTTTGGAAACTCTTTTTTTGCTGGGATGTATAGGTTAGTTAGTGGGGATATTCCATACTCGGAATTGATACCTAGGATTAGGATAAATGTTCCTTTTAGGGCATCTAGGAATTACCAGTTTCTTTACATTGATTTTCAACGTTTGAATTATACTTCTGTGGCGCCTATTCGTAGGATGTGCATTATTTTTAATTCATTCTATCATCTAGTTGACACTAACCTTAGTATTGATATGATACATTAGTTTTATTGAATAACCTAATATTTGATCTTGTGTTTTAATATATCCGGCTGATGAGTCTCTGTAGCTGGTCAAATCCCTTTGCCTCCACCCCGCCATGGTCCGGATCATGGTGTGTACGCTGTCCCTACGTCATGGGGACGAGGCCCTCATGGTCGGAAGGGGCGGGAAAGAGGGCGATGGGACCGTTCGAAAAAAAAAAATTTAATAGGCGTCTAATTTTGAGTCGAGATGAGTCGACATATTCGGCGGCGGCTTCGACTGGCAAAAACGATTCGCCGGATTCATTCTCTGGTCCTCATATATATGGATTTTAAGTTTGAAAAGGGGAAAATAATATTCAAATTTGTACATTTTAAATTTCCTATGCACGTAAATATTTTATTGGTATTAGGTAAAATCACTTTCAACTTAACATAATGTAGTTATACGACTATAAAGCCTATTTCTAATCCATATGTAAGAAATATCTTAGAATTTAACACAAATAACTTTTCGATATGAAGAGCAGTTTATTTTTTTCATTCCTGTCGACAATTTTCAAAGAATATCGAAATATCGTACATAATTTAGCTTTGACCTCCAGCTAGATTATGTGAAAAAAAAAAAATAATAAAAATTAAGTGATATATACATCCATATTTCATATTTTGCTAATGAATAGTCTTCAAGGAAACTATCTTAAAAATAGCCAAAAAAAATTATATGTTACTAAGGTGAAATTCTTTTTGCCTTCATAATCGCATTACCTTAATCTCACGCTGAAATTCCAAATAAAATCGTAGGACTATATTGTATATACATATACAATGACTGAATATACATCATACTAAGTTTATCACAAAGTCATTGATATAAAATATTTTTCCTGCAAGGTTTTCCATTTCCTTTTCGAGTGTTTTCATTCACCATAGCATTGATACAATTCTGCTTTCTTCTCATCCTTCTCACTTCAAACGAAATCAAAGAGAAAAAATCAAATGGGCCATGAAAAGATTTAAGGATAGAGCACCAACCATAGATACTCATATCTAGATGGATTTGAAAATGATTTGTTTAATCGACATCTAAATCTAGTTTTAATGCATTTTCTTTTTTTTTACGGTATTGTGGTTCTGCACTCAATGATGATCTTTATTTTCCATGAAATGTGTGTTTCATGTCTCGTAGACTGATTGAATTCAGTCAAACGACGTTTGTTGAATAAGGAATCAACTCTATTTATTTCTATACCTGATCCATTTACAATGGAAATGTAAAAAAGATATATATGTTTGGAATTTTTTTGATTTGTTTTCGTTTTGGTTTTGTTCTCAAACAGCTTTGTCATCAAAATGTTGAGGGAAAAAATTGCTTATTCATAGTAGAAATCAAAAGAAAAGATGGATTCATACAAAGAAAGATAATGCCAGTTAGAGCAATTTATTATTCTGGAATTTATGTGATACGTATATCTCCCTAGTAGTAACTGACCATGACCAGGTATTTATGGCCGAAAGTTTGAACGGACTGAATCTCAATAACCAACGCTATCATTCGCATAGAATAATTTTAAGACCTGGTATAATGATATAATAAACGAGGTTCAAATGTAGACGATTTAATTGAGGGCGAAAACTTATGGAAATCGATTATGTTACGCCACACAGTGGTTCCAAATCGTTTGGAAATAATTCTGGATAGAATATGTTATGTTTTATAGCTTGCGAGATATGGGCACCGCAATTTTTTTTTTTTTGAAATTTTGACAAAGTGGGGTCAGAATTTTTGATCTGGAAGGCTCGGACGGACGGATCCTTGTTTTTTTTTCTTTACTGCATTCTCTACAAAATTGTGTACCTATGTGCATTAGATTAAAAGTTGTAGACTCCACAATTTGGAATTTCACAAAAAAAAAAAAACAAAAACAAGTAAGTAAAGTCTAAAGTCGGGCGGGACCGACTATATTATACCCTTCACCATTTGTGTTACCATTCCAAATCCTTCAAATTTTTGGGAGTTATTATCAAGGTTTATATACAAATATTTATATCTGAAACGATTTGGAGACAATTTTTTGTACTTCCACAAAATCGCTAGAATTAAAAATTAAATCGGCTAACACCCTGGGATGAAACATAATGTTAGTAAAAAACAAGTAAGGAAAGTCTAAAGTCGGGCGGGGCCGACTATATTATACCCTGCACCACTTTGTAGATCTAAATTTTCGATATCATATCACATCCGTCAAATGTGTTGGGTGCTATATATAAGGGTTTGTCCCAAATACATACATTTAAATATCACTCGATTTGGACAGAATTTGATATACTTTTATAAAATCTATAGACTCAAAATTTAAGTTGGCTAATGCACTAGGGTGGAACACAACTTTAGTAAAAAAAATATGGGAAACGTTTAAATCTGAAGCAATTTTAACGCAAAGGTTTATTTTTGATTTATCGCTCGATATATATGTATTAGAAGTTTAGGAAAATTAGTCATTTTTACAACTTTTCGACTAAGCAGTGGCGATTTAACAAGGAAAATGTTGGTATTTTGACAATTTTTGTCGAAATCAGAAGAAACATATATATGGGAGCTATATCTAAATCTGAACCGATTTTAATCAAATTTGGCACACATGACTATACTACCAATTGTACTCCTTGTGCAAAATTTCAAGCTAATCGGGATAAAACTCTGGCTTCTAGGTCCATATAAGTGCATATCGGACGAAAGATATATATGGGAGCTATATCTAAATCTGAATTGATTTCAACCAAATTTGGCACGCATAGCTACAATGCTAAATCTACTCCCTGTGCAACCAAATTGGGCCAAAACTCTGGCTTTTAGGACTATATTAGTCCATATCGGGCGAAAGATATATATGGGAGCTATATCTAAATTTGAACCGATTTCAATCAAATTATGCACACTTGACTATACTACTAATTGTAGTCCTAGTGCAAAATTTCAACTAAAGTCGGCCAAAAATCTGGCTTCTGGGGCCATATAAATCCATATCGGGCGAAAGATATATATGGGAGCTATATCTAAATCTGAACAGATTTCAATCAAATTTTGCACACTTGACTAGATGACTAAGTGTTATGATTGTACAAAATTTCAAGCAAATCGGTGTAAAACTAGCTGCTGGGTCCATATTAGTGCATATCGGGCGAAAGATATATATGGGAGCTATATCTAAATCTGAACCGATTTCTTCCAAAATCAATAGGGTTCTATTCTGACCCAAATTAGGAACATGTGCCAAATTTGAAGGCGATTGGACTTAAATTGCGACCTAGACTTTGATCACAAAAATGTGTTCACAGACAGACGGACAGACGGACGGACAGACGGACATGGTTATATCGACTCAGGGACCCACCCTGAGCATTATTGCCAAAGACACCATGTGTCTATCTCGTCTACTTCTGGGTGTTACAAACATACAGTATGTCAAGAAAGTCTTTTGACATTGCCAAATATTTCAAATTCTAGAAATAATTGAAATATTAAATATTTTATTGAATTTTTAATTCTGTGTACGTATGTATACTTTGCAAAATACATAATAAAATATTTTTTTAAAATTTCATTATATTTAATTTTGGAACAAAACATAATTTTTATCCCATTGTCAAAACACTTTCTTGACAAACTGTATGCACTAACTTATAATACCCTGTTCCACAGTGTGGCGCAGGGTATAAAAAATATATGGGAAATATAAAGCTAGAGCAATTTTGATGCAATTGTACAAAAGAGCATTTATGATTTATCGGGCGATACATATGTATTCGAGATATAGGACAATTTGAGTAATATTTACAATTTTTGCTACTCAGCAGTGTCGATTTTACATGGATATTGGTTAAATCTCGCCAAGACATATGGTCAATTGTGGGTTGTGATATATTATTTGGCCAATTCGGGCGACATTTCCACAAGTTGGAGTTTTGGCATTAACAGGTTGGCTGATAAGTCCCCGGTCTGACACATAGATGGCGTCACTAGTATTAAATGCATATTATTTTTATATAGTACCAACCTTCAAATGATTCGTGTTAAAATTTGACGTCTGTAAGTCAATTAGTTTGTGAGATAGAGCGTCTTTTGTGAAGCAACTTTTGTTATTGTGAAAAAAATGGAAAAAAAGGAATTTCGTGTTTTGATAAAATACTGTTTTCTGAAGGGAAAAAATACGGTGGAAGCAAAAACTTGGCTTGATAATGAGTTTCCGGACTCAGCCCCAGGGAAATCAACAATAATTGATTAGTATGCGAAATTCAAGCGTGGTGAAATGAGCACGGAGGACGGTGAACGCAGTGGACGCCCGAAAGAGGTGGACGAAAACATCAAAAAAAAAAATCCACAAAATGATTTTGAATGACCGTAAAATGAAGTTGATCGAGATAGTAGAGGCCTTAAAGATATCAAAGGAACGTGTTGGTCATATCATTCATCAATATTTGGATATGCGGAAGCTCTGTGCAAAATGGGTGCCGCGCGAGCTCACATATGATCAAAAACAACAACGTGTTGATGATTCTGAGCGGTGTTTGCAGCTGTTAACTCGTAATACACCCGAGTTTTTCCGTCGATATGTGACAATGTATGAAACATGGCTCCATCACTACACTACTGAGTGGACAGCGACCGAGGAACCGTCTCCGAAGCGTGCAAATACTCAAAAGTGCGCTGGCAAAGTAAAGGCCTCTGTTTTTTGGGATGCGCATGGAATAATTTTTATCGATTATCTTGAGAAGGGAAAAACCATCAACAGTAACTATTATATGGCGTTATTGGAGCGTTTGAAGGTCGAAATCGCGGCAAAACGGCCCTATATGAAGAAGAAAAAAAGTGTTGTTCCACCAAGACAACGCACCGTGCCACAAGTCATTGAGAACGATGGCAAAATTCATGAATTCATGAATTGCTTCCCCACCCACCGTATTCTCCGGATCTGGCCCCCAGCGATTTTTTTTGTTCTCAGACCTCAAAAGGATGCTCGCAGGGAAACAATTTGGCTGCAATGAAGAGGTGATCGCCGCAACTGAGGCCTATTTTGAGGCAAAACCGAAGGAGTACTACCAAAATGGTAACAAACAAGTATATATAAAACTAAGTTCGGCCGGGCCGAATCTTAAATACCCACCACCATGAACCAAATATTAGAGTTTCCTTTGAAATTTCAGGAGGGCTTGAGGACACTTCCCGAAGATAAATTTAAAGATTTCACCTATGAGGACTATATCAGATTCTGGATTTATAAGAACCATTTTTGTTTGAGTTTTAGATGAATCATTAACATCTCCTGTAAGTGTGCAAGAAAATTAAAAAATAACTTCTTGATTTGAAATCTTAAATCTGTAGAAGTAAAATCTGGAAATTTTACATTGAGTTTCAAGCAATTTTCATGATCACTACGCCTTCTACACCCTCAAGAAGTGAAGTCGGTCTATATAGAGGCATTACCAAATGGACCGATAAAAACTTAATCCGATACATGTTTTTGTGAGCCTAATATACCAGAATATTTACAATTTCAGGCGAATCAAGTAAAAACTACGGTTTCTAGAAACCCAAGGAGTTAAATCGGGAGATCGTTCTTATGGGGGCTATACTAAAATATGGACCGATACTCACCGTTTTCAGCACACCTCTTTATGACCCGAAAATACCTCTATATTTCCAATTTCAGGCAAATAGGAGAAAAACTTCGGATTCTAGAAGCCCAAGAAATAAAATCGGGAAATCGGTCTATATGGGGGCTATACCAAAATATGGACCGATACTCACCATTTTCGGCACACCTCTTTATGGTCCTAAAATACCTCTAGATTTCCAATTTCAGACAAATTGGATAAAAACTACGGTTTCTATAAGCACAAGACCCCAAATCGGGAGGTCGTTTTATATGGGGACCATACCAAAACATGGACCGATATAGCCCATCTTCGAACTTGACCTGCCTGCAGACAAAAGACGAGTTTTTGCAAAATTTCAGCACGATTGCTTCATTATTGAAAACTGTAGCGTGATGACAACAGACAGACAGACGGACAGACGGACATCGTTATATCGTCTTAGAATTTCTCCCTGATCAAGAATATATATATATACTTTATATAGTCGGAAATCGATATTTCGATGTGTTACAAACGGAATGACAAACTTATTATACCCCCGTCACCATTCTATGGTGGTGGGTATAAAAATTGGAAGGTAGTAATAATCGTTGTATCGCTCTTGAAGGGAACTATGTTGAATAATAAAAACGAATTTTGACAAAAAAAAATTGTTTTTCTGAGGACTTATCAGCCAACCTGTTACTTTTTAAGCATTTATCGGCCATTTTGGTCAACCGGTATAGGAGTTATTTTCATCCGAATATAAGCAATATTGAAAAAAAAAAAGTTTTTTACAAATTCTCATTGGGCAAAACACCGATTGCTAAATCGATCCCTTTTCGTAAAAGCCACATGTGTCTAATGTGTCACTAAATAACTGTAAAAGGTTTCAACATTCTAGCCACAAATAGCTGAGAAATATGCAAATTACCAAAAAAAAACGCTTTTTTAATATATGTCCACAATTTGGGGATTTGAGATACGAATTTTGGGAATGGTATATTCAGCAATATTTTTTTTTAACAATTTTCCCTGCAATAAAAATCATAATGATAGCATGTCTAGTTCAAAAGTTATAACGGTTCAATTCGCAAAATTTTCGATAGAATTAAAAATTTGACAAAAGTTTCTATAGAAATAAAATTTTAAGAAAATTTGCTATAAAAAAAAATTTTTTGAGAGAAAATGAAATTTAACAAAATTTTGTATAGAAATTAAATTTTGACAACATATTTTGGGAAATTTTTCTATAAAACTGAAATTTCGATAGAAAATTTTCTATAGAAATAAAATTTTAACAGAATTTTCTATAGAAATAAAATTTTCTACAGAAATGAAATTTCAAAAAATATAAATGAAATATTTTTATCAAATTAAAATTTCGATAGAAAATTTTCTATTAAAAAAATAGAGAAAATTTTCTATAGAAAATAAATTTTTAGAACATTTTCTATAGAAAACAAGTTTTGAGAAAATTTTCTATAGAAATAAAATTTTGAGAAAATGTTCTATAGAAATAAAATTTGAAGATAATTTTCTCTCCAAATAAAATTTTGACAAAATTTTCTATAGAAATAAAATTTTTACAAAATTTTTTTATAGAAATAAAATTTTTACAAAATTTTTTATAGAAATTAAATTTTGACAAAATTTTCTTTAGAAATTAAATTTTGACAACATAAAATTTTGGAAAAATTTTCTATAGAAGTAAAATTTAACTTAAATTTTGTGAGTTTCATTTCTGTAAAAAAAATTTCTCAAAATTTTATTTCTATAGTAAATTTTCTCAAAATTTTATTTCTATAGAAAATGTTCTCAAAGTTGAATTTCTATAGAAAATTTTCTCAAAGTTGCATTTCTATAGAAAATTTTCTCAAAATTGTATTTCTATCACAATGGACTGAATAGTCTAAGTGAGCCTGAAACTAAATCGGGCTGCCACTTTAACCTATAGAAAATTTTCGCAAAATTGTATTTCTATAGAAAATTTGTGAAGTGCCTCCCCTTAGTTGGAGAGGAATATTTATGCAAAATTTCATCAAGAATTCTACCAATCTACTAAACAATAAAAAATCGCCCATTTTTGGTAGAATTCTTTCATCTGTTGCAACTGTCATTGGAATGCAAAAATATAATCAACTAATACTAGGACTACGCATAATATGGGTACCGGAGTAAGAGGAAACCTAGAGCAATTGAACTGGCTATAAGAGCTGGGGCACATAGAGAAGTGAACTTAGAGAACGCAAAGCCAATAGAGGCAACCCGGGCCGAGTTGGATTAATGGACACGGGAGACACATAAAGCGATGCGAATGGATGGAGATGGAGTTTTGAGGATGAAGAGACCTTGGAATACTACCTTAGTAGAAGTAATGTGATTTAAAAAAATTATTCCTTATATATTAAATTATGCGTATGATTTATTTTAATACAAATATCCATGGGGGCGTATACTGTACAATATGATGAAATTACGTATACGCAATGTTAATGAAATATTTATATCCGTAGAATTCACCATTTGGTGGTGCCTCTTTCTGTTTAAAAATATAACAAAGTCTACTATAGCTATATGCAGTTTGTCCATACGCGTTTAACATAATAAATAAATTCAAAGAGTTGTTTAAGAAGATTTTTGAAACCATTTTCAAAATGATTTCCCATGAAGGATGGATACGTTGTAGCCGAGTCAGGTTTATGTGCAATCAATTCAGAAAATGAATAAGAAAAAAAAATCGGAATAAAATGAAGACTTTTTACTTAGTAGGAGATGTCCAATCTAGATTTGGTTTGGAATCATTACAAAACAAAAAATGGAATTGATATCCTTCACAAATACCTTTAACCCCCTACAAATAAATCAGAAATCTTTTAAACGTTGCCTTTCTTTTTAGTCCATTGAACTGCAATTGTTGTTATTTAGTCAATTCATTTCTTTTTCCATACAAATTAGTTTCAGCTTATTACCGTCTTTCTCACACATTACCTCGTATTGTCTGTATCGGGATTTTTTTTAATGCTGATATAACGCAAGATTACATCGAATGTATAAAGCATTGTTGTTGTTTTTTTTTTTTTTTTTTTTTTGGGTCGCATTGTTCAATCCTGTTCGTAGCAATGCTTTTATGTTTCATAAAATGACGTCTGTAATGCAGAGAATGACAAAGATAAAGTCTGTCATGGATAATTGACTTAATGTTGGAAGAGGCTTAATTGCACAAGGAAGGAGATACCGCAACATGCAAACATTTGGATGGTTAATGCCATTGAATGACAATAAATAAATTTCGATAAGGTAGAGAAAAGTGTAAAAATAAGCATATATGGAAAAATGCGATAATTTATTACGATACGCAACAAAATAAATAAGCCAATAATGTCTCAATCCGAAGGAGATTAAATATTTGAGATATTGTGAAATATAGTATAGTTGAAATATAAAATTAAGTGCTGATAATAAATCTTGTGGAATTTTCTTGTGATGGATTTATTTGTTGGTAACCATTGTGATTGCTATTTCAACCATTTTGCTAAATAAGAGTATGTGAAATACAATACTAAAATAGATTTCTAGAAATTAATTAATATCTAGACCACCCGTTGTATAATTGATATTAATGTTAGATGCCAATGGAGCGTATACGCAACATTGCATATTGAAACGTATACACTATAAAGGGTAAAGGAGTGATACTTACGATAAGAAGATATACTAAAAGAAAAGAAATTAAACGAAACCTGTATTAAGTTTCAAGGTGATTGAACAAAATGTGGGACCTTGGAAGGTTCCAAAAGTTACATTTTAGAAACGATTAATATTGAGCCTAAATATAATTAAACCCTAAACGCAAAGGATTACCGATTCCCCCGAAAAAAATACATAATATGCAAAATGGTAAAAAGAACATCTGCATAGCACATTTTTAATTTTTTTTTTTGAAAAACGAGTGATATAATTAAAAAAAAAATACAGTGCCCATTAAACAAATTTTTTGTATTAAAAAATAAACAATATGATTTTAGTATAGAATAGGGATATTTTTGCAATCCCCAGGTTTTTTTACCAACATTACTTTCATCTCTGGTAAATACTATTTAACTTCCAATTTATTGTTTTTTGCATTTTTGGTCAAAAATTGATTTTCAATTTTGACTGCAGATTACTCTGAAGTACTACAAATTTTCCGGAAAAAAGCATATTTTTACAAATAGCATTATGATATTTTAAATGCAACAAATTTGATTTCATAGAACTCGGTCAAAATTTTAAGACGTAAGAATTTTTTCTATGATTGTATCTTAAAAGATACAGTGCGCATTTAAGGGTTAATTACCTATATACAATTTTTTTGTCTGATTCAATCACGAAATTAATTGAATCAATCAACTTTTTAGCCTTTTGAACTCCACATGGAGTCATTATATAAGCCTATTTAGTTCTTGATCGGTTTATATAGGAGACTCTATAAAGAATAAAGAAGAGAATACAAATCTTGGTGTCCGTTGACATGCCGCCCAGCAATGAAAGCGTCGCCAAAAAAGTAGTGAAAATGATAATTTTGGATCCGGAAGTGGTGCCAAATTGACGCAGAAGCGATGGATTTAACATGGGCTTGTCATGGGACGGATGTCCACTATTTCAACAGTCGCTGCACTGAATTTGCATCACTTCTTAAGGTGTAAGGTGAATTCAGTGTTTTAGATGTGAATTAAGAAATTTTGTGATTTTTTGACAAATAAATAATTTTTAAAATTTTTTATGATTTTTAATGCATTATAACACTTGTCTGCAACGTTCACAAATTCGCAATTTTCCAATAAAGGATTTAACATTTTTTTTGGCTAAAATTAAACAATTTGTACCATTTTATTAATTCTTAACCTGTTTTCAACCTATTTGAAAAAAAAAAATATTTTTCCCATTAAAAATATGAAAAAATGAGTTATAAAAAAAAACTGACTCTGATGATCTTCCTGTGCAGTTAAAATAAAGAACATCTTTGGGATGACATTTTTGGAAGTTCTTTTAAAGTTGTGATTTGAAAAAACTTACAAAATTTTTTGCTGGGCGGTTATACAATTGTAGAACTATTTTTGCACAGTGGTTAGAAGAACATCAGCTACGAAATTTCAACCGAATCGGAAAAGGAAGATCCGGATTTTAATAAATGGGATAGATTTATATGGGAGCTATATATAAATATGCAAACAAATTGAGTTTTGCAATCAACATCAATTAAGTTTTCAAGTGAATCAATTAAAAAATTAATATAAATTTTCGAATCAGATCTATTAATTTTTTAATCAAATATTTTTTTATGTTCAATTAAAACTGTTATTGATACTATCATTTTCGTGATTGAAGACATTTCAATTTAAAAATTAATTGGATCAATAAATTTCGTGATCAAAATTGTACTTGAATCACAATTTTTTTTTGTGTGCTGTCAATCCATAGGATGGGCGGTATATTAACTTTTTCATTCCGTTTGCAACACATCAAAATATTGCTCTAATACCATATAAAGCATATATATTCTGGGTCGTGGTGAAATTCAGAGCCGATCTAAACATGTCCGTCCGTCGGTTGAAATCACACTAACTTCCGAACGAAACAAGCAATCGACTTCAAACTTGGCACGAGTAGTTGTTATTGATGTAGGTCGGATGGTATTGCAAATGGGCCATATCGGTCCACTTTTACGTATAGCCCACATATAACATAAACGGACCCCCAGGTTTGGCTTACAGAGCCTCTAAGAATAGCATATTTCATCCGATCTGGCTGAAATTTGGTACATGGTGTAAGTATATGGTTTCTAGCAACCATGCAAAAATTGGTCCATATCGGTCCATAATTATGTATAGCCTCCATATAAACCGATCCCCAGGTTTGGTTTGCGGATCCTCTAAGAGAAGCAAACCATGCAAAACTTGGTCCATATCGGTCCATAATTATATATAGCCCCCATATAAACCGATCCCCAGAATTGACTTCCGGAGTCTCTTAGAGGAGCAACATTCATCCGATCCGGTTGAAATTTTGTACGTCGTGTTAATATATGGTATCTAACAACCATGCAAAAATTAATCCATACCGGTCCATAAATATATATAGGTCCCATATAAACCGATCCCCAGATTTGACCTCCGGAGCCTCTTGCAGGAGCAAAATTCATCCGATCCGGTTGAAATTTAGTAGGTGGTGTTAGTAGATGGTCTCTAACGACCATGCAAGAATTGGTCCATATCGGTCTATAGTTATATATATATCCGATCCCCAATCACACAAAAATTGGTCTATATCGGTTCATAATCATGGTTGCCACTCGAGTCAAAAATAATCTACCAAAATTTTATTTCAATAAAAAATTTTGGTATAATTTTATTTCTATAGAAATCTTTGTCAAAATTTTATTTCTATAGAAAATTTTGTCAAAGTTTTTTTTCTATAGAAAATTTTGTCAAAATTTTATTTCTATAGAACATTTTGTCAAAATTTTATTTCTATAGAAAATTTTGTCCAAATTTTATTTCTATAGAAAATGTTGTCAAAATTTTATTTCTATAGAAACGTTTGTTAAAATTTTACGTATTTAATCGGCCTTCTTATACCACCACCATAGAATGGTGAAGGGGGTATAACAAGTTTGTCATTCCGTGTGTAACACATCGAAATATCGACTTCCGACTATATAAAGTATATATATTCGTGATCAGGGAGAAATTCTAAGACGATATAAGCATGTCCGTCTGCCTGTCTGGTGTAATCACGCTACAGCCTACAATAATTGCGCTATCGTCCTGAAATTTGGCACAGATTCGTTTTTTGGTTGCAGGCAGGTCAAGTTTGAAGATGGGCTATATCGGTCCAAGTTTTGATATAGTCCCCATATAAACCGATTTCTCGATTTGGGGTCTTGGACTCATAAAAAACGTAGTTTTTGTCCAATTAGTACCTAGAGTACCTAGAGGTACTAGAGGACCATAAAGAGGTGTGCCGAAAATGGTGAGTATCGGACCATGTTTTGGTATAGCCCCCATATAGACCGATCTCCCGATTTTGGTTCTTGGGCGTATAGAAACTGTATTTTCTATCCGATTTTCCTCAAATTGAAAATCTAGAGGTATTTTAGGACCACAAAGAGGTGTGTCGAAAATGGTCCGTATCGGTCCATGTTTTGGTATAGTCCCCATATAGACCGATGTCCCGATTTTTATTCTTTGACTTCTACAAACTGTATGTATTACCCGATTTGCCTGAAATTGGAACTCTAGAGGTATTTTGGGACCCCAAATATGTGTGCCGAAATTGAGGTGTATCGGTCCATTTTTTGGTACAACCCCCATATAGACCGATCTCTCGGTTTTACGTTTTGGGCGTCTAGAGACTATATTTTCTAGCCGATTTGCTTGAAATTGAAAATCTACAGGTATTTTAAGATCACAAATAGGTGTGTCGCAAATGGTCCGTATCGGTCCATGTTTTGGTATAGCCCCTATATAGACTGATCTCCCGATTTTTATTCTTTGACTTCTATAAACTGTATGTATTACCCGATTTGCCTGAAATTGGAAATCTAGAGGTATTTTGGGACCCCAAATATGTGTGCCGAAATTGAGATGTATCGGTCCATTTTTTGGTATAACCCCCATATAGACCGATCTCTCGGTTTTACTTTTTGGGCGTCTAGAGACTATATTTTCTAGCCGATTTGCTTGAAATTGAAAATCTACAGGTATTTTAAGATCACAAATAGGTGTGTCGCAAATGGTCCGTATCGGTCCATGTTTTGGTATAGCCCCTATATAGACTGATCTCTCGATTTTACTTCTTGGGCTTCTAGAATTCGTAGTTTTTATCCAAATTGCCGGAAATTAGAAATATAGACGTATCTTAGGACCATAAAGAGGTGTGTCGAAAATGGTCCGTATCGGTCCATGTTTTGGTATAGCCCCTATATAGACTGATCTCTCGATTTTACTTCTTGGTCTTCTAGAATTCGTAGTTTTCACCAATTCGTCTGAAAGTGGAATTCAAGAGGTATTTGAGGAACATTAAGAGGTTGTGAGTATTGGTCCATGTTTTGGTATAGGCCCCATATAGACCAAACTCCCGAATTTATTTCTAGGACTTAAAATCAAGGCGCTATTTCATCATATACACGATATGTTTATGATTTCTCTAAAACTCATACAAAATTGGTTCTTATAAATCCAGAATCAGAGCTGGTCTTCATAGGTACAATCTTTAATTTTTTTCTTCGGGAAGCGTACAGGTTGAACTGATTTGCCATCATACCCCCTAAAATGCTATATATTATCAAGTAACCCGCTACGACGATGAGTTTTCATAGTAAAATATTATATTTGATTCATGGTGGTGGGTATTTAAGATTCGGCCCGGCCGAACTTACTGCTGTATATACTTGTTTAGTTTAATATATACCACGTATGGACTTTGCAATTTAGAAGACGGTGTTAGAAAGTTTTAAGATACCTTGCCATCGGCAAGTGTTACCGCAACCCAAGTAATTCGATTGTGGATGGCAGTCTTCAGTAGAAGTTTCTACGCAATACATGGTAAGCTTCGGCCTGGCCGAACTTAAGGCCGTATATACTTGTTTTCAATAATTTTCTTAATTGACTTTATGTTTTAATTTGATTAAAAAATTACTTGTATCTTTTATCTGTTTTGTAACTTCAATCAACCTTTTAATTGGAAATATTTTTTTGGTGATATTTTTTTCTGTGTACTTTAGCCTTACAATTCATTCACTTGTTGTTCAACTAAAATTAATATAAATAGCTAATACTGCATGTCGTCGAAACCATCGATAACAACCACTTCAACTACTCTTAAAATAAAAACAATAAACACATAAATATATGTATTTAAATTACATTAATAATATGATTTATGATTGGTATTCACATTAGGCGACAAAATGGCAAATGGCTTTTAACAAAAGTCATAAATCTGGCTTTTCATAAATTCAACAACTTTTTGGTGTCACCACTCATACCCCAAATGCCAGCTGTGAAACCAATACACATGCAGGGGCGGTGATATAGGGACATATGGTTTATATTTCCTATGTGCTATAACTTATTCATAGCACAGCGGAGTTATAGGGTAGAGGGCTACAATCATGCTCATGAAATAAATAAATAAATATTTAATAAAGCTAACTGTGAATTTGAATCATGATAATAAATTTGTATACAACACAATATGTGAAAATTTTAAAAGCCCATAAATTATTATATTGACAATGGATGCAAAACAAATTAATGGAGTGTTTGGAATAAATAAATGAAATAATTGTAAACAACAATACGGTTTGTTGCTTTGTCAATACGGTAAATTGTCAGTAAAATAATGTCATAAAAATTACAAAAATGAAATCTCTTTGAATATATTTTTTTTTTGGCATATTCAACAACTCTATGAGAAAACTGAGGGGAAAAGACCCATTGTCCCTATTACTTGCATTTGTCATACATTCGAACAATACTATGTCCTTGACTTAGATATTCTGTGTTGGCAAGCCTGAGGAAACTATTATTTGGAAATTATTAAACCACACATATACCCACATACAAAGATATAAAAACGACATTTAAGCTTGACAATAATAGCATCCAACTGTGAGAAACAATACGACAGGATACAAAAAGACTCAGCGACCACATACTAACATAAAAATAAAATTGCAGTACTTTGTTGCAGCACAGCAAAACAACAGGGGAAAAAACACAGCACTAGCGAATACGGAGACACAATTACGCAAAAAAAAAAAAAAAAAAAAAACATGAAAACATTGATACGTATACGGCAACGACAAAAAACACATGCTGGGGCATAATAAATGATGCTGCATAAATACATGCATAACTACAATGGAATGGGTGATAGCGAATATGAAAACTTTCACAAATTCAATATTGGAAAACATAATGGAATATATCTACACTAAAAACATAAAAGTTTATTTGAAACCAAAGATTTTGATATTGATTCCGAGCCGAAGATGTGGCTTCTTTCGAGATAAAGACATGTAGCTTTAAATCTAGACTCTAAAAATTCAAAATTATCGAATTTTCATCCTCTTTTTGCGAGGACAAAAGACGAGGTTTTAGTCGAAATTATGATGAAATTAAAGTAAAACAAGAAAGGAAAGTCTAAAGTCGGGCGGGGCCGACCATATTATACCCTACACCACTTTGTAGATCTAAATTTTCGATACCATATTACATCCGTCAAATGTGTTGGGTGCTATATATAAAGGTTTGTCCCAAATACATACATTTAAATATCACTCGATTTGGACAGAATTTGATAGACTTTTACAAAATCTATGGACTCAAAATTTAAGTTGGCTAATGCACTAGGGTGGAACACAATTTTAGTAACAAAATATGGGAAACATTTAAATCTGAAGCAATTTTAAGGAAAGTTCGCAAAAGTTTATTTATGATTTATCGCTCGATATATATGTATTAGAAGTTTAGGAAAATTAGAGTCATTTTTAAAACTTTTCGACTAAGCAGTGGCGATTTTACAAGGAAAATGTTGGTATTTTGACCATTTTTGTCGAAATCAGAAACACATATATATGGGAGCTATATCTAAATCTGAACCGATTTCAATCAAATTTAGCACACATGACTATATTAATAATTGTACTCCTAGTGCAAGATTTCAACCAAATTGGGCCAAAACTCTGGCTTCTGAGGCCATATAAGTCCATATAGGGCGAAAAATATATATGGAAGCTATATCTAAATCTGAACCGATTTCAATCAAATTTGGCACACATGAATATATTAATAATTGTAGTCCTAGTGCAAAATTTCAACCAAATTGGGCCAAAACTCTGGCTTCTGAGGCCATATAAGTCCATATAGGGCGAAAAATATATATGGAAGCTATATCTAAATCTGAACCGATTTCAATCAAATTTGGCACACATGACTACACTACCAATTGTGTTCCTTGTGCAAAATGTCAAGCTAATCGGGATAAAACTCTGGCTCCTGGGTAAATATAAGTGCATATCGGGCGAAAGATATATATGGGAGCTATATCTAAATCAGAATCGATTTCAACCAAATTTGGCACGCATAGCTACAATGCTAAATCTACTCGCTGTGCAAAATTTCAACCAAATTGGGCCAAAACTCTGGCTTTTAGGACCATATTAGTCCATATCGGGTGAAAGATATATATGGGAGCTATATCTAAATCTGAACCGACTTCAATCAAATTTCGCACACTTGACTATACTATTAATTGTACTCCTAGTGCAAAATTTCAACCAAATTGGGCCAAAACTCTGGCTTTTAGGACCATATTAGTCCATATCGGGCGAAAGATATATATGGGAGCTATATCTAAATCTGAACCGATTTCGATCAAATTTTGCACACTTGACTATACGACTAAGTGTTATGTATGTACAAAGTTTCAAGCAAATCGGTATAAAACTCTGGCTGCTGGGTCACTATTAGTGCATATCGGGCGAAAGATATATATGGGAGCTATATCTAAATCTCAACCGATTTCTTCCAAAATCAATAGGGTTCTATTCTGACCCAAATTGAGAACATGTGCCAAATTTGAAGGCGATTGGACTTAAATTGCGACCTAGACTTTGATCACAAAAATGTGTTCACAGACAGACGGACGGACGGACGGACAGACGGACATGGTTATATCGACTCAGGGACCCACCCTGAGCATTATTGCCAAAGACACCATGTGTCTATCTCGTCTCCTTCTGGGTGTTACAAACATATGCACTAACTTATAATACCCTGTTCCACAGTGTGGGGCAGGGTATAAAAAGTATGTGTAGGTAAGTCTACAAATAATTACGAATCGATATGGAATTTTGCACGGTACGTAGGGAGCCAGAATTGAAATATGGAGGTCGCTTATATGGGGCTATATACAATTATGAACTTGATATGGACCACTTTTTGTGTGATTGGGGATCGATTTATCTGAGGGCTATATATAACTATAGACCGATATGGACCTAGTTAGGCCTGGTTGTTAACGGTCATATACTAGCACAATGTACCAAATTTCAACTGACTCGGATGAAATAGACTCCCCCAAGAGGCTCCAAAACCAAATCTCGCGATATGGACCACTTTTGGTATGGTTGTTAAATATCATATACTACCACCACGTACCAAATTTCAACCAGATCGGATGAATTTTGCTTCTCCAAAAGGCACCAGAGGTCAAGTCTGGGGATCGGTTTATATGGGGGCTATATATAATTATGGACTGATATGAACCAATTCCTTCATCGTTGTTGGATACCATATACTAACATCACGTACCAAATTTCAACTGAATCAGATGAATTTTGGTCTTCCAAGAGGCTCCGGAGGTAAAATCTGGTGATCGGTTTATATGGGGGCTATATATAATTATGCACCGATGTGGACCAATTTTTACATGGTTGTTAGAGACCATATACTAACACCATGTACCTAATTTTAGCCAGATCGGATGAAATTTGCTTCTGTTAGAGGCTCCGCAAGCCAAATCGGGGGATCGGTTTATATGGGGGCTATATATAATTATGGGCCGATGTGGACCAATTTTTATATGGTTGTTAGAGACCATATATTAACACCATGTACCAAATTTCAGCCAGATCGGATGAAATTTGCTTCTGTTAGAGGCTCCGCAAGCCAAATCGGGGGATCGGTTTATATGGGGGCTATTATAATTATGGACCGAGATGGACCAATTTTTGCATGGTTGTTAGAGACCATATACTAACACCATGTACCAAATTTCAGGCGGATTGAATGAAATTTGCTTCTCTTAGAGCAATCGCACGCCAAATTTGGGGGTCTGTTTATATGGGGGCTATACGTAAACCGATATGGCCCATTTGCAATACCATCCGACCTACATCAATAACAACTACTTGTGCCAAGTTTCAAGTCGATAGCTTGTTTCGTTCGGAAGTTAGCGTGATTTCAACAGACGGACGGACGAACGGACGGACATGCTCAGATCGAGTCAGAATTTAACCACGACCCAGAATATATATACTTTATGGGGTCTTCGAGCAATATTTCGATGTGTTACAAACGGAATGACAAAGTTAATATACCCCCATCCAATGGTGGAGGGTATAACAAGTGAGTAAAGTAGGAAGTCGGACGGGGCCGACTATACCATACCCTAAACCACCCCTACTGAATTAGTAAACATTGTTTGTGGGGTATGAGTGGTATATGATTGGGAGATAAACCGCATTCCCATATGTAAGAACATTAAGGGGTTCATAGTTATGGGAGTTTTATCACAATCTGAACAGAAATGTCTGATATTAGGAGCTATAGTTCATTGTGAACCTAAAGAGTTAATATGCCACTAATATTGATTCCATTAATAAAAAAAGATTTTGTCTTTACTTTAAAAATTTTGGTATTGATTCCGAGCCAAAGAGGCAGAGAATAAAAGTAAGGATACCTTGTATCACTGAATAGTCTAAGTGAGGCTGATACATCGGGCTGCAACCTTACCTAAGGATACTTTTAACTTAATGTTTCTATCATGATTAAAAAGTTAATTGTATCAATTAATTTATTAATTGAAAAAAGTCAACTTCAATCACCTTTTTAATTGGAAATATTTTGGTGATATTTTTTCTGCTCTAAAAAGTTAAAATTAGGATACAGATCTCATGTATTGAATTTTCATCCTCTTTTGTGTGATATATTAACAAAGATATTCACGTAATCGAAATTATAACATATATTTCAAAGTATATTTCAAAATATTTTCATAATTGCAAAAAAAAAAAAAAACTTTAAACCAAATATACAAAATCCTTATAAAAAGCATATTTTTGTAGCTAAACATTTGCATCCTAAAACTAATGAAACAAATTTTTGAAGCAAATTTCATTATTTTAAAGAAATGTGCACAGAAAAAAATATCACCAGAATATTTCCAACGCAAAAGTTAATAGTATCAATTAATTTTTTAATTGTTTCAATACATTTTTTAATTGATTCAGTCACACATTGATCCAATTAATTTTTTAAATTGAAATGTCTTCAATCACGAAAATGATAGTATCAATCAAAATTTTACTTGGGGATAAAGCAATTATTTAATTAAAAATTTAATTGATTTTAGTTGATAATTTTTTAATTGACTAATTGATAAATTGATAAAAACTAATTGAGTTTCATTGCAAAAAACCTTTAATTTTTAATTGATTCAATCAAAAATGTTATTGATGTCGATTTGGAAAAACTGAGTTTTTAATTGTTTCAATTAATTATTTAGTTAAATTCAATTCATTTTGCAATCCCCCCCATGCCGATTTTTGGCACAGTGGCCCAAATACTAAATTCGACCCAAAATCTGAATATCAACTTAAGACCGAAATTTCTCAAAAACTGTTAACCGTAGTATTTGGTATATCCCCCCCATGCCGATTTTTGGCACAGTGGCCCAAATACTAAATTCGACCCAAAATCTGAATATCAACTTAAGACCGAAATTTCTCAAAAACTGTTAACCAATGTACGCAATCCATGGTACAGGGTAAAAAAGACTCAACGTGGCCAAATTTTGGGCCAAACTTATGTGGATTCATTAATTTCGTGATAGAATCTGAAAAAATATTTCCTTGTTTTTCAAGCTAACTCATACATCTAAAGAACTATTATTTTACCACAACAAATGTTGTTTTCGTCCTATTTTATTTTTAGTATTATAAAAATCATTTACCGCTTACTTTCATAAAGAATTTTTCCGAAAACGATGTGCCTTAATATCTCAATCTGCGAAGACTCTCCTCGTTCTAGTCGTAAAAAAATCAAGCTAACAATAAAAAAATCTACTGAAAATAAAAACGCTTGACATAGAGTAGAGCGAGAGACTCATCCAACAACAGCCAACTACAACAACAACAACATCACACACATTTTTTTAGTAGTGCTTACTGCCAGAGATGAGATGCATCTTGTTCAACACATCACAGCTAACGTCACCACAGGAAAAGTGCTATTGAGTCTTCATAGACATTGCACACTATAAAAAAACCATATACCTGTAGGTGACGTATGATGAACAACCAGGGAATAGTGCTCATACGTCAAGGGTGTTATTGTACCTGAGTTTCATGATTTTCGACTCAGTATTCAGTTTTTCCCCCTGTATTGTTGCTCAACTATGGTAGAACAACTGTCTACTCCTATAAAAATTTATGATCTCTGGTGTTTGTTGCAACTGAAAACAAACTAAACTTCAAGAAAACTTAATGTTATGTCAAGAACCATATTTTCTTGAAGGATGAGTAATGTTGTTTTTGGTTTTTGTTTTTCTTCGTCCTTTTCAAAAAAAAGGGAAGAAAATTTTCTTGTTCAGGATATACTATAGTTTTGTAAAAGAATATAGGAATAAAGGAAAAGAATTTGTAATAATGAAAATATTCAGTTTATAAGAACATAAACTTTACCCAAACAAAAGTGAACTATGAATAGTCTATGGGGAGCGTATGAGTTACACAAATTACGAGTAAATAATTAATACGGAAATAAAAAGAGTGAATATTTCCATAGGTTGCAGTGATACCTCTGAAAGGTGGACACCCACGGTCGCCCAAAATTTTGTCCACATTTGATAGGTGTCCCGTTATGAGAGGTTACTTTTAATGCTTGAATATAGTCCCCAGTCAACTGTCCACCTTTGGGAGGTGTCCAGTTTTCAGAGTGTCCAAGTTTGTGAGGTTTCACTGTACACTGAATACGGCTGGCTCCACATTATATGGGTGCCGGGCACGATTGCCACTCGAGTCATAAATAATCTACAAAAAATTTGAGACAAACAAAAAAATGCTGTTATGCAAAATTTTATTTCTATCGAAAAATGTGTCTAATTTTGTTTTCTATAGAAAATTTACTCAAAATTTTATTTCCATACAAAATTTTGTAAAAATTTTTTCAATAGAAAATTTTCTCAAAATTTTATAGAAATAAAAAAAATTATGTCAATTTTTTTTTGTTAATGTTGAAAATTTTGTCAATTTTTTTTTATAGAAAATTTTTTCAAAATTTTATTTCTATAGAAAAATGTTGTCAAAATTTTGTTTCTATAGAAAATTTTGTCAAAATTTTATTTCTATAGAAAATTTTGTCAAAATTTTATTTCAATAGAAAATTTTGTCGAAATTGTATTTCTATAAAAAATTTAATCAAAATTTTATTTCTATAGATTTTATTTTCAAAATTTTATTTCTATAGAAAATTTTGTCAAAATTTTATTTCTATAGAAAATTTTATCAATATTTTATTTCTACAGAAAATTTTGTCAAAATTTTATTTCTATAGAAAATTTTGTCAAAATGTTATTTCTATAAAAAATTTAATGAACATTTTATTTCTATAGAAAAATTTTGTCAAAATTTTATTTCTTTTTCATGTTAGCCTGATACTGAAACAGGCAATTAACGTCCATATGCATGATATCTTAATCTTACAATTATTATTCGAGCTTTTATGGACAAATTATATTAAGGAACCTGATTAATAGTCAGTGCACCTGATTAAGAAATTATAAATCGAAATATTAAATCGAAAGCAATTTGTAGACAACTTAGCAAAAATTCATTTATGATTTATTGGTCAATACATATGTATTGAAAGCATAGGCAAGTTTAAATAATTTTTAGAACTTTTCGACTTGAAAGTAGCGATTTTATGTGGGTATTTGGGTATTTGGCCATTTTTGCCCATCTCGGAAAAACATAGCAAGCATAGTTAGAATGTTAATTCTACACCCTGTGCCAAATTTGTAAATCGGTCGAAACATAAAGGGTGATTTGTTAAGAGCTTGATAACTTTTTTAAAAAAAAAAACGCATAAAATTTGCAAAATCTCATCGGTTCTTTATTTGAAACGTTAGATTGGTCCATGACATTTACTTTTTGAAGATAATTTCATTTAAATGTTGACCGCGGCTGCGTCTTAGGTGGTCCATTCGGAAAGTCCAATTTTGGGCAACTTTTTCGAGCATTTCGGCCGGAATAGCCCGAATTTCTTCGGAAATGTTGTCTTCCAAAGCTGGAATAGTTGCTGGCTTATTTCTGTAGACTTTAGACTTGACGTAGCCCCACAAAAAATAGTCTAAAGGCGTCAAATCGCATGATCTTGGTGGCCAACTTACCGGTCCATTTCTTGAGATGAATTGTTCTCCGAAGTTTTCCCTCAAAATGGCCATAGAATCGCGAGCTGTGTGGCATGTAGCGCCATCTTGTTGAAACCACATGTCAACCAAGTTCAGTTCTTCCATTTTTGGCAACAAAAAGTTTGTTAGCATCGAACGATAGCGATCGCCATTCACCGTAACGTTGCGTCCAACAGCATCTTTGAAAAAATACGGTCCAATGATTCCACCAGCGTACAAACCACACCAAACAGTGCATTTTTCGGGATGCATGGGCAGTTCTTGAACGGCTTCTGGTTGCTCTTCACTCCAAATGCGGCAATTTTGCTTATTTACGTAGCCATTCAACCAGAAATGAGCCTCATCGCTGAACAAAATTTGTCGATAAAAAAGCGGATTTTCTGCCACTGATTTTGGTAATAAAATTCAATGATTTGCAAGCGTTGCTCGTTAGTAAGTCTATTCATGATGAAATGTCAAAGCATACTGAGCATCTTTCTCTTTGACACCATGTCTGAAATCCCACGTGATCTGTCAAATACTAATGCATGAAAATCCTAACCTCAAAAGAATCACCCTTTATAAAGGGTGATTCTTTTGACAAAATCAGTGGCAGAAAATCCGCTTTTTTATCGACAAATTTTGTTCAGCGATGAGGCTCATTTCTGGTTGAATGGCTACGTAAATAAGCAAAATTGTCGCATTTGGAGTGAAGAGCAACCAGAAGCCGTTCAAGAACTGCCCATGCATCCCGAAAAATGCACTGTTTGGTGTGGTTTGTACGCTGGTGGAATCATTGGACCGTATTTTTTCAAAGATGCTGTTGGACGCAACGTTACGGTGAATGGCGATCGCTATCGTTCGATGCTAACAAACTTTTTGTTGCCAAAAATGGAAGAACTGAACTTGGTTGACATGTGGTTTCAACAAGATGGCGCTACATGCCACACAGCTCGCGATTCTATGGCCATTTTGAGGGAAAACTTCGGAGAACAATTCATCTCAAGAAATGGACCGGTAAGTTGGCCACCAAGATCATGCGATTTGACGCCTTTAGACTATTTTTTGTGGGGCTACGTCAAGTCTAAAGTCTACAGAAATAAGCCAGCAACTATTCCAGCTTTGGAAGACAACCTTTCCGAAGAAATTCGGGCTATTCCGGCCGAAATGCTCGAAAAAGTTGCCCAAAATTGGACTTTCCGAATGGACCACCTAAGACGCAGCCGCGGTCAACATTTAAATGAAATTATCTTCAAAAAGTAAATGTCATGGACCAATCTAACGTTTCAAATAAAGAACCGATGAGATTTTGCAAATTTTATGCGTTTTTTTTAAAAAAAAAAGTTATCAAGCTCTTAACAAATCACCCTTTATTTACTCAGGGATCCGCCCTGAGCAATATTATCAAAGACATCATATGTCTATCTCGTCTCCTTCTGGGTGTTGCAAACATATGCACTAACTTAAAATACTCTGTTCCAAAAATTGGCGCAGGGTACAAAAATTAATCCAATTACCTATTTCGTATGAAAATACCAAAAGCATTCAAAGAATAATAGAATTCTAATCAATTGCAATAATTAAAACAAGTATATACGGCCGTAAGTTCGGCCAGGCCGAATATAATATGCCCTCCACCATGGATTGCATAGAAATTTGTACTAAAGACTGTCATCCACAATCGAATTACTTGGGTTGCGGTAACACTTGCCGATGGCAAGGCATCTTAAAACTTCTTAACATCGTCTTCTCAATTGTAAGTTAGTCCATACGGGGTTTATATTAAACAAAAATAAAAAAGGCCGATTAAATACGTATATAATTCAGTTTGACAAAATTTTCTATAGAAATAAAATTTTGACAAAATTTTCTATAGAAATAACATTTTGACAAAATTTTCTATATAAATAAATGTTTGACAAAATTTTCTATAGAAATAAAATTTTGACAAAATTTTCTATAAAAATAAAATTTTGACAAAATTTTCTATAGAAATAAAATATTGACAAAAAATTTTATAGAAATAAAATTTTGTCAAAAATTTTTATATAAATAAAATTTTAACAAAATTTGCTATAGAAAAAAAATTTTGACAAAATTTGCTATAGAAAAAAAATTTTGACAACTTTTTCTATAGAAATAAAATTTTGTCACAAATTTCCATAATTCAGTTTGACAAAATTTTCTATATAAATAAAATTTTAACAAAATTTTCTATAGAAATAAAATTTTGACAAAATTTTCTATAGAAATAAAATATTGAAAAAATTTTCTATAGAAATAAAATTTTGACAAATTTTGTAAAGAAATAAAATTTTGACAAAATTTTCTATAGAAATAAAATTTTGACAAAATTTTCTATAGAAATAAAATTTTGACAAAAATTTTCCATAGAAATAAAATTTTGACAACATTTTCTATAGAAATAAAATTTTGTCACAAATTTCTATAGAAATAAAATTTTGACAAAATTTTCTATAGAAATAAAATTTTTATTAAATTTTTTATAGAAATAAAATTTTGACAAAATTTTCTATAGAAATAAAATTTTGATAAAATTTTCTATAGAAATAAAATTTTGACAAAATTTTCTATAGAAATAAAATTTGGCAAAATTTTCTATAGAACTAAAATTTGGCAAACTTTTCTATAGAACTAAAATTTTGACAAAATTTTCTATAGAAATAAAATTTTTATTAATTTTTTTATAGAAATCAAATTTTGACTAAATTTTCTAAAGAAATAAAATTTTGATAAAATTTTCTATAGAAATAAAATTTTTTCACAAATTTCTATAGAAATAAAATTTTAACAAAATTTTCTATAGAAATAAAATTTTGACAAAATTTTCTATAGAAATAAAATTTGACAAAATTTCCTATAGAAATAAAATTTTGGTAGATTATTTTTGGGGATCGGTTATATATAACTATAGACCGATGTGGACCAATTTTCGCGTACTTGTCAGAGACCATATACTAACACCATGTACCAAATTTCAGCCGGATCGAATGAAATTTGCTTCTCTTAGAGGCTCCGCAAGCCAAATACGGGGATCGGTGTATATGGGGGCTATATATAATTATAAACCGATGTTGATCAATTTGATTGATTGATTGGTAGATACCATATACTAACACCATGTACCAAATTTCAGCCGGATCGGATGAAATTTGCTTCTATTAGAGGCTCTGCAAGCCAAATACGGGGATCGGTTTATATGGGGGCCATATATAATTATGGACCGATGTTGACCGATTTTGCTCCTCCAAGAGGCTCCGCAAGCCAACTCTGAGCGTCGGTTAATATGGGGGCTATACGTAAAAGTGGTCCGATATGGTCCATTTGCAATACCATCCGACCTACATCAATAACAACTACTTGTGCCAAGTTTCAAGTCTATAGCTTGTTTCGTTCGGAAGTTAGCGTGATTTCAACAGACGGACGGACGGACGGACATGCTTAAATCGACTCAGAATTTCACCACGACCCAGAATATATAAACTTTATGGGATCTTAGAGCAATATTTCGATGTGTTACAAACGAAATGACAAAGTTAGTATACCCCCATCCTATGGTGGAGGGTATATAAATAATCAAAATTACAATATTTTCAATATTGGCTTAAAATTTAATCCGTCAAATTTAACTCTTAGCGTCATAATGAAAAATACCATTTTGAAATGTTCATTGTCGTTCATTGGCGCAAAAACCTTGAAAAGCTTTGGCATCATGTGTGGGCAAGGTTTTACTTTTGTCATCATCATTTTGTGATGCGTCATCACATATGGGCACCAAGCATATACAAGGATGACTTTACGCCATAATCCCTAATGAAAAACGTTTAACAAAACCAAGCGAAAACAAAAGAGAAAATGTTACCATGTGGTGTCCGGTATACTGATGATGATGATGGTGGTGCCAGTTGATGGTTACTCAAATTACTAGGTTAGTTTTCATGCAACATCAACATACCCATCATCATCATAATCATCATCATTGCAGAACACAGGAGCCATCAGTGTATGGACAAAGCAATTCTTGTTTGTTTAATGTATGGTTAATTGTTTGTGATCATTATCCAAAAGTAGCGACGACAAACACAATGAAAATGTTGGCATGATATAAAACTTATCTTTTTTAGATATTAGATGGTAATTAAAATTAATGACCCACTAATGGGAAAATATCTCTCACATGCTAAATGCTACGAGGATTTGTGAGAACGTATAAAATGTTTAAGGGTCATAAATTTAGAAAGCATATGAAAGTGGATTTCAGTTTTTCTGTTTTCATACTTGGTGCACACTTTTGGGCTGGGGGAAAAGTGTACATACAAGGCATTTGAGATGCGATGATGGTTGTTAATTCCAAATGTTTGCATTGTTTACAATCAGTATAATTTAACTTAAAGTTAGTGTATTTAATTTAAATGAATATAATTAACAACATTACATTATTTAATTTATTTAATTAATTTATTTTACATCAATCCCTTATCGTTAGCTTCATTTAATTAAAAATAAACTAAAGTAATTTATTAAGCTCTCCATTATAAGAGTGTGGTAAACTTTAATTAACTTTAATTTAATTTGATTTAATTTAATTTAATTTAATTTAATTTAATTTAATTTAATTTAATTTAATTTAATTTAATCTAATTTAATTTAATTTAATTTAATTTAATTTAATTTAATTTAATTTAATTTAATTTAATTTAATTTAATTTAATTTAATTTAATTTAATTTAATTTAATTTAATTTAATTTAATTTAATTTAATTTAATTTAATTTAATTTAATTTAATTTAATTTAATTTAATTTAATTTAATTTAATTTAATTTAATTTAATTTAATTTAATTTAATTTAAGTTAATTTAATTTAATTTAATTTAATTTAATTTAATTTAATTTAATTTAATTTAATTTAATTTAATTTAATTTAATTTAATTTAATTTAATTTAATTTAATTTAATTTAATTTAATTTAATTTAATTTAATTTAATTTAATTTAATTTAATTTAATTTAATTTAATTTAATTTAATTTAATTTAATTTAATTTAATTTAATTTAATTTAATTTAATTTAATTTAATTTAATTTAATTTAATTTAATTTAATTTAATTTAGTTTAATTTAATTTAATTTAATTTAATTTAATTTAATTTAATTTAATTTAATTTAATTTAATTTAATTTAATTTAATTTAATTTAATTTAATTTAATTTAATTTAATTTAGTTTAATTTAATTTAATTTAATTTAATTTAATTTAATTTAATTTAATTTAATTTAATTTAATTTAATTTAATTTAATTTAAATCTTTTTTTTATTTTTTTTATTAACATTGAGCTATAAAAGAATAACATTTGCATTACACTAAGTGTAATGAAGAGTTACATTATATTTAGGATTTACTTCATTAATGTTTTATTTATACGACTAAGCAGAAGGATATTTGGCCTTGGTGAATTTTGTTATCCTAATTACTTGATTTAAATTACATTTTAGAAAAAAAATTTAATGTATTTCCTAATCTCACGAATTCTATTTATCTATTGATAATGTCACCATCCTCTAAATATACAATATATTGAAAATAATTTATTTTTAGTTTACAATTGATAGCATACAACCCTAGGCTTTTATTTTATAATTTATACAGCATACTTATAGGCGATCTCAAATTTTAAATCATAAATTATACCATTAGTATTAAATCACTTTTTTGTGTGGGTAATCCTTTCATCTGCCCTTTTATATCTTCGTAGGAACTGTAAGACCTTTTTGAACCCTCGAAATTGATTACAAAACTTTTAACAATTAACAAAATCAATTATTTATTCCATCCTCTTATCTATACCTACTATAAATAAAAGGTTTAAGATCCTGGATTTTCCCCATTTATAGACAGTCATTTATAAAAAGAACTCCCATAAATTTCAAAGAGTGAAATGACTTTTAAAAAACTACCTCCCTCCCTCCGCCTCTTTATTTATCTACTAAATCAATTGTCAATAGAGGCGTAGAATTTTGTTTGACATTTACGGTCCAATACATTAAATTATTAAGCATTTTACGAAAACTTCTGTCAACACAAAAGTTATACATGTCAATCATTTCTATTCAACGCATCGCCACAATGATGGTTGAATATTTAAACAAACCAGCAAACCACAGCGCACTAGGGCCAGCACAACCACTCAATTTATTTTCGGGGGAAGTCAAAATTTGAAAAGAATCTAGGCAGTGTTGTTGTGGTGCCATGAACACTTTGATTTTTTTTGGCCGATTTTTTGTTGTTGTTAGGAAATAGAACAAGTTTGTATATCCTTGTTGAGAGAGAGAGGGAGAGAGGACTTGGTAAAATTTATGCTAACAATAAGTCAATATTAACTTTGTTGTGGCAGGCTTAATTCTATGGTCTTCAGAAACAGTCAACTGGGTTGGCTACCACCGTTTGCGCCCATTTGTAGTGTGTCCCAGCTCAAATCCTCATAAGTAGATGCTGATTCATTATTCATGACGAATTCATTAAAAGTGCTAAAATGAAGAGAGACCAAAGGAAGAGAAACCCATCCCTATAGGGATGGCCCAAAGTAGAACGACAAATGTCTTCTTTATTTCAGGACAATAGTCCACAGTTATGAGGGAGGAAAGCAGAAAAACTCGTGGATCGCAATAATTTACATTTTATTCTAAATTTCAATGAAGAAGAAGATGATGACGATGATGATGGCGCATTACTCAAAACAATAGGAGAAAAAGAGTAAATTTCCTTTTAAATGAGGGGGGCAGCAGAATTTAGTCACTTGGCTGGTGGCATATCTTCAACTGGCGCTAGTTTTAAATGCCAGCCTCTTGAAATAATAGAAATAGTTTTCCTCACATCACGATTCTATTGCTGCAGTATGCCAGTATGCTATGCTCTATTCTTGTTTTCCCCATCAACAATGCCAGGAATCTGAGATGGAGGAAAGCATGACACATAGAAGTACAGTGGACAACAGTTTTTTTTTTTGTATTTTTAGAATGCCAACAATAACATGGCACTGAACACTTGTTGTGACTACTGGCTTGACGGAAGGAGAAGAAAGTCAATTATTTAAATGTCACTGGGTTTGCAGGACAAAATAACTAAGACCCATGAATAACTAAATAAGAATGAGAAGAAACTAAAGAATATAAATATAGACAAATCGAAGCCTTAGTAAAGAAATAAGAACATCACTGTATTCACCTGGGATTACAGTTCATATTTTGATTTGAACCACAAGAGTCTTCGATAACAAGTAAGGGCAAGGAGTTGTTAAAAGTAAAAGAAAATAATAATAATTAAAAAAAGTTATAATAACAAATCGTGGTGTAATGAAAATCATAAACTTTTCACATCGGATTACAATCAGCAGATATTTCTATAGAAAATACATAGATATTTAAAAACAAGTATATACAGTAGTAAGTTCGGCCGGGCAGAATCTTAAATACCCACCACCATGAATGAAATATTAAGTTTCCTTTCGAATTTCAGGGGGGTTTAGGTTAGATTAGGTTAAAGTGGCAGCCCGATTAAGATTCAGGCTCACTTAGACTATTCAGTCCATTGTGATACCACATTAACTAAAAGTACCTATTACATATGGGCACTTCTAGTTTTAACCGCTGAACCTTCTAGATTATTTTTCTTTGTTGAACCAACCAGATTGTTCCAAAAACATTAGCCGAATGCTTAAGTTAACGTTTTCCAGATCCGCCAGTAATCTGAAACTATATGCTCCTAAAAGTTGCTTGCGCTTTACACAAAATGCAGGACACTCACACAAGAGGTGTTTTATTGATTCCTTTTCCTCCGCATCATGACAGCTCATACAATAGTCATTATACTTCGCGCCAATAGTTTTTGCAAAATCGCCTATCAGGCAGCGACCCGTTATAGCAGATATCAGGAATGATATCTGACGTCACGAGAACACTAGCATATCTAGTGTGCGGTTTAAGTTTAAATGGGGCCATATTTGCTTGGTGTCGGTACATCCCTTGCAATTCTCCCATCGAACATTTGCCATCATGACAGCCTTCTCACGCAGTAAGAGCTTGCAGGTAGCCAGAGGCATACCAACAGATTCTAGTTCCCCTGGAATATGTAAGGTAGTTCCTAGCCTTGCTAGCTCATCTGCTTCGCAGTTCCCCGGTATGTTCCTATGGCCAGGCACCTATATTAGGTGAATATTGTACTGCTCAGCCATCTCATTGAGAGATTTGCGGCAGTCGATGGCCGTTTTCGAGTTGAGGAACACAGCGTCCAAGGATTTTATTGCAGGTTGACTGTCTGAGCATATACTAATACCCAAATTTTTTGGAACACTACTTCTCAGCCACCTCTCTTATTGCTAATATTTCAGCCTGAAAAACACTACAGTGATTAGGTAATCTTTTCCCTATTCGAAGTTCCAGATCATTAGAATATACTCTGAAACCCAATTGTCCATCCAATTTGGAGCCATCAGTGTAGAAATCATATATTCTTCATTCCCCGGGGGTCTGTGTGCACCACGCCTCTCTGTTGGGGATTAGAGTCTCAAACTTTTTGTGGAAAAGTGGACCCGCCAAAGTGTAATCCACTACGTTAGGCACATCTGACATTATTTTGAGGATCGAACTGTGACCGTAACTTTTTTCCGACCACAGCGATAGCTCGCGCAAACGCACAGCCGTTGTTGCAGCTGACAGTTTCATTTCATTTTCATTTCATTCATTTATGACATTAATTTGTTCCTGTCTTGCTGAATGCGCCTGAGATACATAAACACGCCATACGCTGAACTTTGTCTAAACTTGTTGGCTGGTGAAGTGCCGACCACCAGACTACAACACCATATAGCATTATAGGTCTAACCACTGCCGTGTATAGCCAATGCACAATTTTTGGTTTTAGTCCCCACTTTTTGCCTATTGCCGTTTTGCACGAGTACAAAGCTACCGTTGCTTTTCTCGCGCTATCTTCAATATTAAGCTTAAAGTTCAGCTTCCTGTCCAAAATAACGCCAAGGTATTTTGCGCACTCACCAAAGGGAATTTCAATATCCCCTAAGGAAACGGGCCTAACCGTGGGAGTTTTGCGATCTTTGCAGTACATGACTAGTTCTGTCTTTGCAGGATTTATCCCAAGACCATTGTCTTTCGCCCATTTCTCAGTCATCTGGAGGGCTCTCTGTATAATATCTCTAACTGTTGATGGGAATTTTCCCCTGACTGCCAGAGCCACATCATCTGCGTATGCCACCACTTTTGCCCTTTCTTTTTCTAGGGTAACCAGAACGTTATTTATAGCAACATTCCAAAGAAGAGGTGATGAAACTGCTCCTTGGGGAGTGCCTCTGTTCACATATCTTTGTATGTTTGCTTGTCCTAGTGTGGCTGAAATACGTCTCTTCATTAGAAGTTCGTCTAATAGCCTAAGTATACATGGATCAACATTCAGAGTTGTCAGTCCATTTAATATCAAGCTCGGATGGACATTATTGAACGCCCCTTCGATGTCTAGAAACGCCACGATTGTGTATTTTTTGACAGATAGTGAGCTTTCAATAAAGCTGACTAGTTCATGTAATGCGGTCTCAGTAGACCTGCCCTTCGAGTATGCATGCTGTCGTTTCGAGAACAAACTTGAATCGATGCTAGTTCTAAGATAAATACCTATCATTCTCTCCAGAGTCTTAAGTAGGAATGAGGATAAGCTGATTGGTCGGGGGGTTGGATGACAAATATTCTCCCAATCAGAGCAGTTCAACCTGTACACTTCCTGAAGATAAATGTAAAGATTTTACCTATGATGACTATATTAGATTCTGGATTTATAAGAACCATTTTTGTTTGAGTTTTAGAGGAATCATATACATCTCTTGCAAGTGTGTAAGAAAATGATGAAATAAAGCCTTGATTTGAAATCTGAAATCTTTAGACTTTTACCCAAATTATTTAAATAATGAAATGAGAAGTAAAAACTGGAAATTTTACATTCACTTTCAAGCAATTTTCATGATCAGTGCGCCTTATATATCCTCCCGGTTTCCATCTCTATTTCTTTCTCTATACTCTCTCTCTCTCTCTCTGTCGCTCTCTGGATAAAATATCACACATAATATTTTTTATGAAACATTCATGTCCCAAAGATAATATATTCTAACATATTAACATATATGTCCCAAACATTTAGTGTTAGTTTACAAATATTACATGTTTGCTCATAAATATATTGTGTTTAAAAATTGCGTCCGAAACACATTTTGTTTATATCGGAACATATGAAAAATATATATATATATATATATTTGTAACAGTGTAATAATAAATAAAATAGGAAATATATTTAAATTGGCTTTAGTGCCATAATATTGGGTTCACTTTTTTTTTTTGTTTTTTTGAGTGTAGTGTGGCTGAAATATGTCTTTTCGTTAAATGTTCGTCTAACAGTCTAAGTATCCTTCAATCAATATTCAGATTTAAGGAAGATAACTAATTTCAACATTCATGGTCCTTCGAAACGGATAAAAACCAGCCTTTGACGATTGAAGTGTTCGCTACCATGTATCAATAGTAATTTAGTACTTAAGGATCACGGGGTATATGGTATTTAAAAGGGGTCTAACAAAACTGCAATATAAAGAAACACATTAAAATCTTAAACAAAGACAATCCATTTAATAAACATCGTCTAAGTATTCAATCAACCTATTTTCATCTTAATTTGCCTTGGCTATTGTTTAATACATCAAATGATCATTCAAAAGTTTTATTCCTTTGGTTGCTGTTTACCATTCATCGCATAGATATCAGATGAATGAATGAAATAAAACAGAGAACAAAAGGATTGAAGGATAATCACTTGAACATTTTCATTTCGTTTTTTTATTTGTCTTTCTTAGTTGTAGATTTCTTTGTTACATTTTATTAATACATAATGTACGCAAAGTAGTCAATGAAAATGGAACAATTTTTATATATACAAAAGACGTAAATTTATGTTAATTAAATAATGTAAACCCCTAATGTCTACATACAAAATAATTTATTAACAGTTTATTAAAAGAATTCCTATGAATTTTAAATTTTACTTTAAGTTTTTTTTTTTTTGAATATGGGAGTAATAGTTTTGTATTACATACACGCAAAAAAAATAATTCTTTCCTCCCAAACGAAATTTTAGACAAACAAAGTTCGATTCTCATTTGCTTTTCGTTGAAAGGAAGTGTATTTGGAAGAAAAGTATATACTTTTTGTGATAAACGTTTATTCTTTTCCAGGGTGTATAAACAATTTCATAAAGACTAACTCAAAAAAAAAATTTTTCTGACTAATTGCATTTTCCCTCACATCTTTCTCACTTCCACGAAGTTTTTTAGTTCTTAACACCTTTTTCTGTAATACAAACAATGTAGAAGAAATTATACGATTTTATAAATTTAAAAATTTTTTTTTTCCTTTCGCCTGGACGGAGAATCGAACCGCGGACCATGCACTTTGTAAGCCAACACACTAACCACTGAGCTATGTACCTGTTATGGTCATCAATAGATAAATATCCATATAAGTTATATTTATATAGCATAGCTTGCGGCGCCCACGAACCGAATAAACAAAGTTTATTTAACAGAAACAAACATTTAGTTTGGCACCGTGGAGCAGTGGTTGCTACGTCCGACTTGCGTGCCAAGGGTCGTGGGTTCGATCCCTGCTTCGACCAAAGTTTTTTTTTTTTTTTTTTTTTTTTTTTTTACATATATTTTACATATGTTTGGAAGATTCCGAAAAAATGTTCAACATTACATTCTACTATATTAAATTTTTACTATGAACTGTAAAATGTGTCTTATTAAAGACCTAAAGTCAGAAAAGAACAGTGTTTGATATAAACGAAATGGACTGTGTTGTTGGTTCAAAAATAACTTTTTTTATTCAAAAAATAAAAATTTTGTAACAAACGAATTTTTTTGGTGATAAAAGTGTATACTTTTCGAAGCAATTCAAAAAACTCTAACAAAAGAAAAACGTTTTCGGCACACGTTTTCCAAACGTTTTTTTTCTTTGCGTGTAAGAATTTAATGCAGAAAGATTTTTTCTCATGCTACTGATAAGAAAATTAATATTATTAATTGATAAAAAATGCTTTTTATACGAAACCCTTATCAATTAAAATTAAAGCCCCCAACAATAACATAGTACATGTACTTGATATTTACGATAGAACTGTGAGTTTACAGATTGCAACATTAGGGTTGTCCAATCCCATCATTTAAAAGGCAACTTTCGTACTTTACTTTAAAGAAAATTTGACTTACTTTAAAACATAGAGAGAGAGACGACAATTTTAAAGACTATAATATACAGTGCTGTTCAAAACATTTGCAACCAAATTCTCTGTTGAAAATAAACCGTAATTATAATGAAAATAAAAATATTAAAACCAACATTTTAATGCAATGTTGTTGCTTATTATGTCAATTTTATAGATTCAAAGAAATAACGGAACTAACGATAAATATTTTTTGATAATTCATATTTTTTTTTTTAAATTAGAGTTTTCGCCTGTTCAAAACATTTGCAACTAATATTAAGTGGCACATATATTTAAAAATAATTAAAGTTTTTGTAACTTTTAACGATAAATATTGTTGATAAGTAGGAATTGAGGCGGCTGCACTTGCCTGATCTTAATTGGGCTAAAACTACCCTCATCTGCCGCGGGAGGTCTCTTTCCTCCGGTGCTTTGGGCGGTGGACGGACTCCGAGAACAGGATTAACCTTGTAGCTGCTCACCGCCTCAGCTACAGTATCCACATGAATCCTGTTCAAACCTGCCTGGTACGCTGCTTGATCTAGAGACTCTCTTTTGTAACGCTGGATCTCGCGCTCTAGATGATGTATATCAACCCTTATTTTCCTGGGTGGTGGTTTGGATGATTACTGCGATAACTGCCTTGACAACATATAATTGTTTTTTTTCGCACAGGGATGATCTTTGTCTCCACATAAAGGTGATCCAGGGGTGTGCTGCGGAGACACCCAGTCGCAGTTCTAAGGCAGCGTTCTGGCAGTTCTGTATGTTATTGCACTGCGTGTCACTGATCTGCGGCCAATTGCCTTATAAGTAGTTAACAGGGTGTCTTTGTGCGCACCCCACGTACTGCCGGCAAGTGACTTGAGGACCTTGTTTCTACCGCGGATCTTATTACATATTGCAGTGGCATGGGCAGATGACCTGAAAAGGCTGTCGAATGTTACCCCGAGTATCTTGGGGTGTCTACTGTCGGAATTATTTCGCCATCGACTCTAACATTCAACTGCCTATGCACTTCCGCCGTCCATGTAAAGGGTGATTTGTTAAGAGCTTGATAACTTTTTTTTTAAAAAAAACGCATAAAATTTGCAAAATCTCATCGGTTCTTTATTTGAAACGTTAGATTGGTCCATGACATTTACTTTTTGAAGATAATTTCATTTAAATGTTGACCGCGGCTGCGTCTTAGGTGGTCCATTCGGAAAGTCCAATTTTGGGCAACTTTTTCGAGCATTTCGGCCGGAATAGCCCGAATTTCTTCGGAAATGTTGTCTTCCAAAGCTGGAATAGTTGCTGGCTTATTTCTGTAGACTTTAGACTTGACGTAGCCCCACAAAAAATAGTCTAAAGGCGTCAAATCGCATGATCTTGGTGGCCAACTTACCGGTCCATTTCTTGAGATGAATTGTTCTCCGAAGTTTTCCCTCAAAATGGCCATAGAATCGCGAGCTGTGTGGCATGTAGCGCCATCTTGTTGAAACCACATGTCAACCAAGTTCAGTTCTTCCATTTTTGGCAACAAAAAGTTTGTTAGCATCGAACGATAGCGATCGCCATTCACCGTAACGTTGCGTCCAACAGCATCTTTGAAAAAATACGGTCCAATGATTCCACCAGCGTACAAACCACACCAAACAGTGCATTTTTCGGGATGCATGGGCAGTTCTTGAACGGCTTCTGGTTGCTCTTCACTCCAAATGCGGCAATTTTGCTTATTTACGTAGCCATTCAACCAGAAATGAGCCTCATCGCTGAACAAAATTTGTCGATAAAAAAGCGGATTTTCTGCCAACTTTTCTAGGGCCCATTCACTGAAAATTCGACGTTGTGGCTCGTTAGTAAGTCTATTCATGATGAAATGTCAAAGCATACTGAGCATCTTTCTCTTTGACACCATGTCTGAAATCCCACGTGATCTGTCAAATACTAATGCATGAAAATCCTAACCTCAAAAGAATCACCCTTTAGTAAACAGTGCGGCTGTGGATTTGGTGGCAGATATCCTCAGATTTCTAGCAGTGAAATAACTGGTAAGATCAGCAATGTAGACGTTTAAACGATCGCATATGTCATCAACAATGGGCCCGTATGCCATAATTGTACAGTCGTCCGCATATGATACAATCTCGACGCCGTCAGGAGGGGGTGGAATCGAGGACTGGTAGAGGTTAAACAATGGGCCCGGATGCCATGGTTGTACAGTCGTCCGCATATGATACAATCTCGTCGCCGTCAGGAGGGGGTGGAATCAAGGACTGGTAGAGGTTAAATAGTGCCGGAGATATCTCACCCCCACCCTGGGGAACTCCCTGTTTAACTCTACGGGGTTTTGACTTTTTGTCCCTGAATTCCACGTACGACTGGCGTCCACACATTTAATTCAGAACCCAACGTTTCGTTCCTGCCGGTAGGGACGTATTCTCGATGTCCTCGAATAATGTGGCATGGTTTACCGTATCGAATGCTTTCGATAGGTCAAGCGCCACGAGGACCGTCCTATCACACGGCTTGGGCTGATTAAGTCCCCTATTGATATGTGTCGAAATGGCATGTAAGGCTGTCGTCGTAATGTGTGCCTTACGGAATCCATGTTGATGGTGGGCAGTTGGAAAATTCTACACTCAAAAAAAAGTGAACTCTCTATTTCACTAAAGCCAATTTAACTTTATTTTAGTTCATGGAATTATTATGTTTGGAGAAAGTTTCCTTTACTCTAATAATTTTTTGTGTACGCTTGTTAAATTAACTAAAACCGAGGAAAAAAATATACTCAAATGAAGCATAAAGATGAACTAAATTCGTGTCTTCCACAAAATAGTTCAGAATTTCTTTAAATTTGTAAATTTTACCAAAAATGCGTCCATCATGAACTTCGTATGTCACTAAAGACATTCTTGCAATTTTGAACTCCAAGTTTTTCCTTCAAGCTACAAAATTTTCTTTAACAAGTGAAAAAACTTAGTTATGTCTAATAAATTTTCTTGAATTTGTCGAAAAATATTTACTTATTTTTTTGACATCGGCGTGATGCCAACGTTTGTAATACTGTTTAGTTAAAATTTTCTACAAATATTCAAAATTTTCTAAAATTAAGAGAAAGTTTTCTTCCTGGTGGGTTCACTGTTTTTTCAGTGTACAGTGGGGAGTTCAGTGCGGAGGAGTAGTGCCTCAAGTGTCTTGGCTACTGGCGAGAGAAGGGATATCGGTCTGTACGATTCACCTTTACTCGAATCTTTGCCTGGCTTCAGTAGTGGAATCACCCTTCCCATCTTCCAGACATCGGGTATAACGAGTGATTCCAAGGACAAATTGAGGAGTCTGGTCAGGTACTCAACTCCCAGTATTCCCAGGTGCTTCAGCATTATCATTGAAATTCCGTCGGGGCCCAGCGCCTTGGATGGTTTCCCGCTGTTGATGACATTGGTAACTTCGGCTGCGGTAAATTGTGGTGTGTCATCGGCTCCGAGATCACGTATGCGACGAGTGACTCTCCTTTTCGCTGTATCACTCTCGGGATGCTCGACAAACTGTCAGTTGAAGTATTTGGCGCATCTCTTCGGATTAGTCACAGTCACGTCGCCAATGGTGACTGAAATCTCATCATCCCTTGTAGCGGGGTTCGAGAGGGCTCTCGCTTGTGCTCGTCGACTATCTTACTAATCTCTAGATTCAGTTCCCTGATGCTAGGGTCAGCAGGGTTAGCACGACGGCGTTCATCACGCTCGTCACGATAAATGTTAATAGTTAATTTTATAGCCATGCCGTTTGATTACTTCTGCGCAACTTTTAGCCATTGGTTAAATGGTCAATGATATCCTATGGTTCAGGTTCAAAAAGATTTCGTAAGCCTTTTGCAAAAATTTCGTACCGATTTTGTCGTTTTACAGCTTTCCAAAGCTTTTTTTGATGACTTTTACTTTAGGCGACTGAACAGGCTAGTCAAGCACCCGCAATTTTTCATCGGAAATCCACTGTTTTACCACGTTACACCTGTACTGGAGGTCATGATCGCGCTGAATAATCCATGCAGGTGGCACTTCCCGGAATGCTTACGGCAATATCACATTAGACAAACTGTTTTTGTGGACTTCCGACAGCATAATACCCTCGACTCTATAAATCGGGCCAATAACTTGTCCAGAAAAATACCCCCAGACCATAATATTGGCCCCACCATGATTGACGTAACTTTTTGTATTTCCTGGATTAAGGCTTTCCTTGCAGGCTTCGTACTAAATTTTTTACCATCCGATCCAATTTTGAGTCGTATAGCACATATCCACTGCTCCTGAGGCCATTTTAGGTATTTTTGTGAAAATTGAAGGCGCGCTAACCTAGTTTTGTTTGAAATCGGTGATTTTTGACATTCTTGTATAATGGCACTCCGACCTATTATGCTCTACCTCGTTACCGTTATGGTAGATATACCCAGTTGAATTTAATTGTTGACTTCTTTAGATGATATTTGATTGAATTGTTGCATAGTTCTTTTGATTATATGATCTTCTAGTCTTAGGCTTTATTCTACCCCAGTGTACAGTTTTAGTGCATCCACTGTTTAGAACTCGAGACGCAGTTGGTTTTTGCATATTGTACTCTTCCGAAATTCATTTTTGTGATACCCCAACTTTAAGATTATCGATCTTTTACTTTTAATTATGTTGATTATGCTTATTGCCGGTAATTTTATCGAATTATTCAACAAATAGGGCATAAAGCCCTATGGCGATCGGTTTATGGCCAAATTAAGCAATGAACTTAACTATATTTCTACAATGCCATTTTCGTACATTTAAACCATCTTCTTATAGGATTACCTTTCGTGAAATATCAATTTTTAATAACATCCCATTCATGTCCCCAATTAGAGTTTGGAAATACCACTTCATAACGATTATTTGTTAAGTGGAAGCGAAACAAAAAAGTTATTATGGGAGATATACCCAGATTCAGTTCATGGTAGGACTAGTTGCAAATGTTTTGAAATTTGGTACATGGTGTTGGTGTATGGTCTTTAAAAACAATGCAAAAATTGGTCCACATCGGTCCATAATTATATATAGCCCCCATATAAACCGATCCCCCGATTTGGCTTGCGGAGCTTCTAAGAGAAGCAAATTTCATCCGATCCTGCTGAAATTTGGTACATGGTGTTGGTATATAGTCTTTAACAACTATGCAAAAATTGGTCCACATCGGTCTATAATTATATATAGCCCCCATATAAACCAATACCCCGATTTGGCTTGCGGAGCCTCTAAGAGAAGCAAATTTCATACGATCCGGCTGAAATTTGGTACATGGTGTTGGTATATGGTCTCTAACAACTATGCAAAAATTGGTCCACATCGGTCAATAATTATATATAGGCCCCATATAAACCGATCACCAGATTTGACCTCCGGAGCCTCTTGGAAGACCAAAATTCATCTGATTCAGTTGAAATTTGGTACGTGGTGTTAATAACATATATGGCCTCAAACACCAATGCAAAAATTGGTCAAATTGGTCCATAATTATATATAGCCCCCATATAAACCGATCCCCAGATTTGACCTCCGGAGCCCCTTGGAAGAGCAAAATTAAACCGACTCAGTTGAAATTTGGTACGTGATGTTAGTATATGGTATCCAACAACCATGCAGGAACCATGCGGTGCCTTTTGGAGAAGCAAAATTCATCCGATCTGGTTGAAATTTGGTACGTGGTGGTAGCATATGATATTTAACAACCATGATAAAAGTGGTCCATATCAGTCCATAATCATATATAGCCCCCATATAAACCGATTCCGAGATTTGGTTTT
This sequence comes from Haematobia irritans, assembly GCF_050003625.1. Classification (NCBI taxonomy): domain Eukaryota; kingdom Metazoa; phylum Arthropoda; class Insecta; order Diptera; family Muscidae; genus Haematobia; species Haematobia irritans. The sequence continues at coordinate 62,498,600 of NC_134397.1, forward strand.
GGAGCCACTTGGAGGAGCAAATTTCATCCGAGTCAGTTGAAATTTTGGTACATTGTGCTAGTATATGGCCCTTAACAACCATGCCTAACTAGGTCCATATCGGTCTATAGATATATATAGCCCTCAGATAAATCGATCCCCAATCACACAAAAATTGGTCCATATCAAGGTCATAATTGTATATAGCCCCCATATAAGCGACCCCCATATTTAAATTCTGGCTCTCTACCACGTATGGACCAACTCACAATTTAGAAAACGATGTTAAGAAGTTTTAAGATACCACAACCCAAGTAATTCGATTGTGGATGACAGTCTTTCGTAGAAGTTTCTACGCAATCCATGGTGGAGGGTACATAAGATTCGGCCTGGCCGAACTTGCGGCCGTATATACTTGTTTCCATTGAACTTGGGATTATTTGTGATTAATGAGTAGTGCTATCTTCTTGAGTACTATATTTACTACGAGACTTATTTCATGATTTTATATATATAAAAAAAAAACTATTCTATTTGTACTCACACGATACTATAATATGCTCTAAATGTAATATTACAACCATCACCACATACTCACTTTGAGAGAGTAAACTTGTCTCATCTGAAAATTACTAAACCATCATTTCATCAATAACGATTGATTTTGTTACAAACTTCTGTACGTTCGCATTTTTGAAAAGATCCTGAAGGAGGCATAAGTTTCCATTAAAATGTCAACGATAATAATGGAAGTGTCATGACATTGCGTGACTTTTATAATGGCAAATATTTTCACTACCCTTTACTCATAGCAGAGAGTCATAAAGTATTCAGGCCATGCAAGCAAATGCCAGGATAGGTAAATCATGTCATCAGCCACCAGAAAAACCACAACGAAACTGTTATATATAAAAATATACGTGTGTGTGTGTGAGTGTGTTTGTGCAGTGGCAAATTCATAGGTTTGTACAAAGGAAATATTATGGCAGTGTTGGTGGTAGTGATGGTACATCACACATTCCATATTTACAATCATAACAATAACGAACACACACACACACACCAACCCACGCAAAATACAAACCACGGCTGTAGTATAACAGCGGATAGGCTCATCACCATGTAAAAGCCAATATTTCAGGGTTCGCTAACATTGCATTCTCATACTCAGTTTTTTTTCTTCTCTTGTTTAAATCGCCTGCCAGTGTATGTGATAACGATGTGAATATCATCAGCCTATGAAATTTGACATACATATGCATATTACCCATATTTATAGGATTTCCGTATGGGAGGAGGCTCAGTGAAATGGTTGTTAGGCTAAAGAGGATAATATAATATAATATTAACGATATTGAGGCTTATCCTAGTAAGGGTAAAAGGTTCTTATTATGATAGACTACTTTATGGATGGATGTAATCTTTTAAGAAGAGGTAAAAAAAGAGAAATTGAAGACCTTAAGATTTGCCAAGGGCAAAAAAGGACATATTTGACCCACATATTTGTGGAAAACTTGGAAGGTATTTAAACACAGAGAAGTAGAGAATAAAGTCGACACGATTTTGTCAAGCGAGGAAATGAGAAAAATTTGTTTTTTTTAAGCCTTAAAAGAATCTATATTGATTGATTGCCGGCTAAATATCAGACGAGATGAAACGAAAAAATCAGCGGTGGCAAGAAATCGTTGGTGGCGGCGAAAATCAGCTGCGCCACTTGGCGGCTTCATTCCCTGCAGATAAAATACATGTTTTTGGCACAGAAACATTTTTTCTCATGATTCAATCATGTAATTATTTAATTCAATTAAATTAATTCAATGGAAATTGCTTCAATCACAAAAAACTATAATAGACAGCAAAAAATATTAACATAATATTTCCAATTAAAAAGTTGATAGAAGTAGAACATTTTTCAATTATTAAATTAAATGATACAATTAACTTGTTAATCAAGATAGAAACATTAATTTAATTAAGTCAATAATTAAAAATTTTAAAATTATAAATTAATAAATTAATTGATACAATTAACTTTAATTGATACAATTAACTTTTTAATCAAACTCGGAAGACTAAATCAATTAAAACAAGTATATACGGCCGTAAATTTTAAATTGTAAGTTAGTCCATGCGAAAGAAAGAAAGGTAGATAAAATACGTATATATTCAGTTCTTGACCGGTGTATATATGAAAGAAATACTTACGAACCGATATGAACTTTTGTGCGGTAATTATAGAGCCAGAATTGAAATATGAGGGTCGCTTTATATGGGGGCTATATACAATTATGAACACGAGCCTACCAAAAAATGGCAGATTTTTTACTGTTTCGTAGATTGGTAGAATTCTTGAAGTTTTGGAAAAAGAAATAAAATTCTGACAAAATTTCCAATAGAAATAAAATTTTGACAACATTTACTGGAAATAAATGTTTGACAAAATTTTCTATAGAAATTATATTTTGACAAAATTTCCTAATGAAATAGAATGTTGACAAAATTTTCTATAGACATTTTCTATACACCCAGAGAAGGAATATGATCCCCTCAAACATGTTTTAAGAGCAAAATGTTATTTTTGGGTGGTGACCTATTCAACCGTCGAACGGAACGGACGTGTTTTTTCAATAGCGGATAAACTCATAGTAATAGGTACCTACTACGAATTTCAAGTGTGGTGGGATATTAAGCCACCATGCAGAGAAATTCCAAGTCATCCACTGGGTTGCTAACTTCAGGGCCCAGTGGACGGGTATCGACTGGAGTTATAAATCTGGGCAATGACCAAGAGTTAGGCCCAATTAGTCGACCTGTAGACGGGTCGACAGGTGGCGACACACTGACAAGTCGAACTTTTTCTAAGGTAACGACATCAAAAGGAGGTAATCCCTCACGAAAGAGATTCAAGGAACGCAGAAATGCTTTGTTTATCCTAAAGAAGTTAGGATCAGTCGACCCAAGCACGTTGTCGGCTAAACAAAGCGATTCCTTAAAATGGGCTCAAGGAATTCTTGAGACTGGAAAAAGGGAACGATCGCCGGATGAGCTGCCATCCTCCAAAAGGGATCAAAGATCGTTTGCCTCAGTTGCTAAAGATAGCCTTGTGATGGCTATCATTAATAAAGGAGCATTGGACGGTATGGTTCCAAAGCAAAAATGGGGGGAAATTGAGAATGCTCTATCTGTCGTCTACTCACAGGTACTGGAAAAGTTTCCCGGCCCAGATCCTCGACACCAAGAGGCTGGTTGGTATCAAGGACGATTTAAGCTAGTCGCATTTGAGGACCAGAGGTCTATAGAATGTTTTAAAGCTGCTCTGATACTAATTGGTGAAGTTTGGGAAGGAGCTGCTCTAGAGTTAGTCGAGAAGAAAGACATACCGGCTAGACCTAGAGCACATGCCTGGATACCTGCAAACCCTTCTGACCCTGAATCTATTTTAAATAGACTGAAACGATGCAATCCAGATCTTCCAACAGCTGATTGGAAGGTTGGCCGTTTGGATGAAGTGGATGGACCAAGACGGCATGCAGTGTTTATATTGAACACTCAGTCTTTGCCACATCTGGCAAAGTCCCAGGGCCGTGTATGTTATGGCTTTCATTATATCCAAATGAAGGTGTATAAAAACGATCAGCTAAAGGATTCAGAAATGGACAAGCCTCTGTCTGAATCAGAAGTAAGCGGATCCTCTTGCGAAGTCGAGGGAGATACCAAAGTTGAAGACATGGATAGATACCGTATGCGTGAGGAGGCTTCTATTGCCTCAGAACTCACCAAAGTCGAACCTATGGTTATTGCGAGAGTCACCGATATCTCTGAAGAGGACATTCTTGATGACTCGATCGAAGCGGCTGATGTGACGGTTGTTGAAAATCTCGATGGTCCTACGGATCCTCCAGATAAATCTTCATCATTGTAAGGCTGCATGTGCTGCCTTAAAAGTTCTCCTGATGAAAGGGGACATAGATATAGTTCTTATTCAAGAACCATATGTTTACAAAAACAAAATATGTGAATTAAGTACTCCGGGGTTCAAACTATTGCAGTATACTGGTAATGATGTAAATCGAGCCTGTATAATTGCTAAAAACGAGCTCAATTTGTTTCTGCTTCCCTCAATGTGCAATACAGACACTGTCGTTGCAAGTTTAGAAATAGCCAAATGCAAATATTGGGTATCTTCGGTCTACATGGGACATGACAGGGAGATGCCTCCATATGCCGTTAAGACCTTAGTGGAGGAGTCACTGAAAACAAAGGCGAAACTCATTATGGGATGCGATGCGAATGCACATCATAGTATATGGGGAAGTAGTGATACTAATGCAAGGGGAGAGTCGCTAATAGAGTTTATTTTGCGTACTAATCTGGTAGTTTGCAACAAGGGAGATGTCCCAACCTTTGTCACTAAAAACAGGCAAGAGGTTTTGGACATCACCTTGGCCTCGCAAGAACTAAATGAAATGATATCTGAGTGGCAGGTTTTAAGTGAACACAGCTTCTCAGATCATCGCTACATCAGTTTCAAATTTGATGTTCATATCACCAAGATCATATTTCCGCCAAATGTTAGGAAAGCTGACTGGAATAGGTATAGGGAATCGTTCAATATGATGATACCGGAAATAACAGAGACAAATATGAGAAATGTGCAAGATATCGAACACGCAGTGGAGCGGATTACTAAGGCCTTCAACATCTCACTGAAAGCTGCATGCCCTAGAGGAAAGCCAAGGGGGAAACATCGACCACCATGGTGGTCTACGGAATTAAGTAATATGAGGAAATCCTGCAGGAAGCTCTTTAACAAGGCAAAGTCCACCAGAGCCCCTGAGGACTGGGACGCTTACAAGAAGAATCTGAGAGGATACAAGCGAGAACTGAGAAAGGCTCAGCATAACTCTTGGAATGCTTACTGCAGCAGTATTGAGAATACGTCCGAGGCTTCCAGACTACGGAAGGTTCTAGCATCCACCAACTCCGCTCCAGGTTTCATTAAAACATCGGAGGGCAATTGGACAACGTCCAGTAAGGAGACGCTGGAGGTACTATTGGACACACATTTTCCTGGAAATCAGACGGTTGAACCATGTACTAGCGGTGCCACAGTTGCTCAGCGGTCGTTTCCTGTCGAGGAAATTGTATCGGAAACTAGAATAAGATGGGCGCTAAATAGCTTTGGACCATTCAAATCCCCTGGACCTGATGGAATTACTCCGGCGGAGTTACAAGCTGTAACTGACAAAATTATCCCCTGGTTGTCGGTGATATATAAAGGATGTATCAACTTATCATATATCCCAGGAAAGTGGAGGGAAACAAAAGTCGTTTTCATACCTAAAGCGGGAAAAGCCTCTCACTCGAGGGCGAAGGATTTCCGACCAATCAGCTTATCCTCATTCCTACTTAAGACTCTGGAGAGGATGATAGATATTTATCTTAGAACTAGCATCGATTCAAGTTTGTTTTCGAAACGACAGCATGCATACTCGAAGGGCAGGTCTACTGAGACCGCACTACATGAACTAGTCAGCTTTATTGAAAGCTCACTATCTGTCAAAGAATACACAATCGTGGCGTTTCTAGACATCGAAGGGGCGTTCAATAATGTCCATCCGAGCTCGATATTAAATGGACTGACAACTCTGAATGTTGATCCATGTATACTCAGGCTGTTAGACGAACTGCTAATGAAGAGACGTATTTCAGCCACACTAGGACAAGCAAACATACAAAGGTATGTGAACAGAGGCACTCCCCAAGGAGGAGTCCTATCACCTCTTCTTTGGAATGTTGCTATAAATAGCCTTCTGGTTACTCTAGAAAAAGAAAGGATAAAAGTGGTGGCATACGCAGATGATGTGGCTCTGGCAGTCAGGGGAAAATTCCCATCCACAATCAGAGATATTATTCAGAGGGCCCTCCGGATGACTGAGAAATGGGCGAAAGACAATGGTCTTGGGGTAAATCCTGCAAAGACAGAATTAGTCATGTACTGCAACGATCGCAAAACTCCCACGGTTAGGCCTATTTCCTTAGGGGGTATTGAAATTCCCTTTGGTGAATGTGCAAAATACCTTGGCGTTATTTTGGACAGGAAGCTGAACTTTAAGCTTAATATTGAAGAAAGGGCGAGAAAGGCAACTGTAGCTTTGTACTCGTGCAAAAAGGCAATAGGAAAAAAGTGGGGACTGAAACCAAAAATTGTGCATTGGCTATACACGGCAGTGGTTAGACCTATAATGCTATATGGTGTTGTAGTCTGGTGGCCGGCACTTCAGAAACCGACTTGTTTAGATAAAGTTCAGCGTATGGCGTGTTTGTGTATTTCAGGCGCATTCAGCAAGACAGGAACAAATTCCCTTAATGTCGTGCTGCATCTATTGCCTTTAGACATTTTGGCCAAACAGTCAGCTGCAACAACGGCTGTGCGGTTGCGCGAACTATCGCTGTGGTCGGAAAAAGGTTACGGTCACAGTTCTGTCCTCAAAACAATGCCAGATGTGCCTAACGTAGTGGATTACACTTTGGCGAGTCCACTTTTCGACAAAAAGTTTGAGACTCTAATCCCCAACAGTGAGGCGTGGTGCACACAGACCCCGGGGAATAAAGAATATATAGATTTCTACACTGATGGCTCCAAATTGGATGGACAAGTGGGGTTCGGAGTATATTCTAATGATCTGGAACTTCGAATAGCGAAAAGATTACCTAATCACTGTAGTGTTTTTCAGGCTGAAATATTAGCAATAAGAGAGGTGGCGAATTGGCTGAGAAGTAATGTTCCAAAAAATGTGGGCATTAATATATACTCAGACAGTCAACCTGCAATAAAATCCTTGGACTCTGTGTTCCTCAACTCGAAAACGGCCATCGACTGCCGCAAATCTCTCAATGAGATGGCTGAGCAGTACAATATTCACCTAATATGGGTGCCTGGCCATAGGAACATACCGGGGAACTGCGAAGCGGATGAGTTGGCAAGGCTAGGGACTACCTTACATATTCCAGGGGAACTAGAATTTGTTGGTATGCCCCTAGCCACCTGCAAGCTCATGCTGCGTGAGAAGGCTGTTATGATGGCAAATGTTCGATGGGAGAATTGCAAGGGTTGTAACGACACCAAGCAAATATGGCCCCATTTCAACTTAAACCGCACACTAGATATGCTAATGTTCTCGAGACGTCAGATATCACTCCTGATATCTGCTATAACGGGTCGCTGCCTGATAGGCGATTTTGCAAAAACTATTGGCGCGAAGTATAATGACTATTGTATGAGCTGTCATGATGCGGAGGAAAAAGAATCAATTAAACACCTCTTGTGTGAGTGTCCTGCATTTTGTGTAAAGCGCAAGCAACTTTTAGGAGCATATAGCTTCAGATTACTGGCGGATCTGGAAAACGTTAACTTAAGCAGTCTGCTACTGTTTTTGGAACAATCTGGTTGGTTCAACAAAGAAAAATAATCAAGAAGGTTCAGCGGTTAAAACTAGAAGTGCCCATATGTAATAGGTACTTTTAGTTAATGTGGTATCACAATGGACTGAATAGTCTAAGTGAGCCTGAATCTTAATCGGGCTGCCACTTTAACCTAACCTAACCTAACCTAACCTACATCAATAACAACTAACAGGTTGGCTGATAAGTCCCCGGTCTGACACATAGATGGCGTCGCTAGTATTAAATGCATATTATTTTTATATAGTACCAACCTTCAAATGATGCGTCAAAATTTGACGTCTGTAAGTCAATTAGTTTGTGAGATAGAGCGTATTTTGTGAAGCAACTTTAGTTATTGTGAAAAAAATGGAAAAAAAGGAATTCCGTGTTTTGATAAAATACTGTTTTCTGAAGGGAAAAAATACGGTGGAACAATGGACTGAATAGTCTAAGTGAGCCTGAATCTTAATCGGGCTGTCACTTTAACCTTAAGCAAAAATTTGGCTTTATAATGAGTTTCCGGACTCTGCCCTAGGGAAATCAACAATAATTGATTGGTATGCAAAATTCAAGCTTGGTGAAATGAGCACGGAGGACGGTGAACGCAGTGGACGCCCGAAAGAGGTGGTTACCGACGAAAACATCAAAAAAATCCACAAAATGATTTTGAATGACCGTAAAATGAAGTTGATCGAGATAGCAGAGGCCTTAAAGATATCAAAGGAACGTGTTGGTCATATCATTCATCAATATTTGGATATGCGGAAGCTCTGTGCAAAATGGTTGCCGCTCGAGCTCACACAACAACGTGTTGATGATTCTGAGCTGTGTTTGCAGCTGTTAACTCGTAATACACCCCGAGTTTATCCATCGATATGTGACAATGAATGAAACATGGCTCCATCACTACACTCCTGAGTCCAATGGACAGTCGGCTGAGTGGAAAGCGACCGGTGAAACGTCTCCGAAGCGTGGAAAGACTCAAAACTCCGCTGGCAAAGTAATGGCCTCTGTTTTTTGGAATGCGCATGGAATAATTTTTATCGATTATCTTGAGAAGGGAAAAACCATCAACTGTGACTATTATATGGCGCTATTGGAGCGTTTGAAGGTCGAAATCGCGGCAAAACGGTCCCATATGAAGAAGAAACAAGTGTTGTTCCATCAAGACAACGCACCGTGCCACAAGTCATTGAGAACGATGGCAAAAATTCATGAATTGGGCTTCGAATTGCTTCCCCACCCGCCGTATTCTCCAGATCTGGCCCCCAGCGACTTTTTTTTGTTCTCAGACCACAAAAGGATGCTCGCAGGGAAAAAATTTGGCTGCAATGAAGAGGTGATCGCCAAAACTGTGGCCTATTTTGAGGCAAAACCGAAGGAGTACTACCAAAATGGTATGAAAAAATTGGAAGGTCGTTATAATCGTTGTATCGCTCTTGAAGGGAACTATGTTGAATAATAAAAACGTATTTTGACAAATAAAATGTGTTTTTCTTTGTTAGACAGGGGACTTATCAGCCAACCTGTTACAATTATGAACACGAGCCTACCAAAAAATGGCGGATTTTTTACTATTTCGTCGATTGGTAGAATTCTTGGTGTTTTGGAAAAAGAAATAAAATTCTGACAAAATTTTCTATAGAAATAAAATTTTGACATAATTTACTATAGCAATGAATTTTTGACAAAATTTTCTACAGAAATTATATTTTATTGTTGTTGATTTTGATTTCAGCTTAAAACCATGCATTGACTAAACTACAAGTGTAGCTTAAAAAATAGAGGAAAATAATGTTTGTCAAATTTATTTGGGCAAAGCCCTATAGACTGCAAGATGGTTGGATGGACGCACGTTTCGGAATTACCACAATCCTCATCAGCATCCTCTACTTGCAGCAAAACTGTCAACCAATTATCAGAATAAATTCAGGCAGTTCATTAAACCCAACAATGAACCACATTTGAACCTTCCGAAAAAAGATTTTGCATGATAGCCGGCTTATTATGCCGAAATAAATTCGTACAAACATATCTCTTTTCCTTTGCCACTGTCAAATCATCGATATGAGTGCAGCTGGCTGGGTTTATTTTGAGTGTGCTTCGTCTTACGTCATTTGTTTTTTTGTTTTTTTTGTTTTGTTGGTTTGTACTTTAATCATATTTGTTGTTTTGATCTCAGCTTTTAAAACCATTGCATTGACTAAACTACAAGAGTAGCTTAACCAACCGAGGAAATAATGTTTGTCAAATTTATTTGCGCAAAGCCCTATAGACTGCAAGATGGTTGGATGGACGAACGTTTCGGAATTACCATATTCCTCATGAGGATCCTCCACTTGCAGCAAAATTATCAACCAATTATCAGAATAAATTCAGGCAGCTCACTAAACCCAAAGTGAACCGCACTTGAACCTTCCGAAAAAAGGCACTCAAATCGATGATTTGACAGTGGCAAAGGAAAAAGAGATATGTTTGTACAAATTTGTTTCGGCAATGGCCGGCTATAATACACTACACTAGCAATACAATTTATCAAAATTGTATTGCTAGTGAAAATATTCTCAAAACTTTATTTCTATATAAACTTTTGTCAAAATTTTATTTCTATAGAAGCTTTTGTTAGAATTTTATTTCTAAATATAGAAAATGTTGTCCAAATTTTATTTCTATAGAAAATGTTGTCAAAATTTTATTTCTATAGAAATTTTTATCAACATTTTATTGCTATAGAAATTTTTATCAAAATTTTATTGCTATAGAAAATTTTATCAAAATTTTATTGCTATAGAAAATTTTATCAACATTTTATTTCTTTAGAAAATTTTGTCAAAAATTTATTTGCATAGAAGTTTTTATCAACAATTTATTATGTAATTTCCATGATCTAAAATTTATGTTCCAAAATCATTAACAATATTTATTTTTGGATTTGGAACTACAAGATTTGATCATATTTGTGGTGAATTTTAATACGTTATTCCGACTATTGTTCTTTCAATACTCATACTCCATCACTTTTGTATGACCTTTGCACAACATCTTACGACTTTCATCCTTCTTTTGATTTAAGAATTAACTTTTACTATCTTATGCTTAGAAATTTGCCTTCTTTAGAGAGGATTGTTATTGTTCAAGTTAAAGTAAATGTTTGTTTTCTATCTTAGTCTTACTTACACAAACTCATTGAGTCACGTACACTAAACTGTTTTGTAATCTGAAATTCAATTATAAAGTTCACTTTTCTACTGTGTTGACCACGATTTGTGGCAAGTTTTAAATCAACAAACTGTTGTGACGTGAAAAATAAGCAAATAGATTGATTAAAATAGATACGAGTAAGATATTACGACACGATAGAATTTTACAATTTACCAAGTAATAGACTATCTGTATACACCGAAAAAAAGCGTGCAAGATTCCAAAGATTTTGCTTTTATACTAATGATTTTAATATTGATTCCGAGCCAAAGAAGGGGAAAAGTGAAATAAGGATATCTTTGTGGCACAATTTTACTTTAAATTTGAGTTTTGCGTACATGATTGTGACAAACAAATTATAATATATTCGTTTTTTCAGCTTTTTAAAAGTCCTTTAAAATGCTTTAACGAAAACTTAAGTTTCCGAATTCCGACTCGACCTCAAGAAGTAATTATGCTATTTTCAAGTAAAAACGGTTTTAAAATAAAGAATTGAAACAAGTAAGGAAAGTCTAAAGTCGGGCGGGGCCGACTTTATTATACCCTGCACCACTTTGTAGATCTAAATTTTCGATACCATATCACATCCGTCAAATGTGTTGGGGGCTATATATAAAGGTTTGTCCCAAATACATACATTTAAATATCACTCGATCTGGACAGAATTTGATAGACTTCAAACAAATCTATAGACTCAAAATTTAAGTCGGCTAATGCACTAGGGTGGAACACAATGTTAGTAAAAAAATATGGGAAACATTTAAATCTGAAGCAATTTTATGGAAACATCCCAAAATTTTATTTATGATTTATCGCTCGATATATATGTATTGGAAGTTTAGGAAAATTAGAGTCATTTTTACAACTTTTCGACTAAACAGTGGCATTTTACAAGGAAAATGTTGGTATTTTGACCATTTTTGTCGAAATCAGAAAAACATATATATGGGAGCTATATCTAAATCTGAACCGATTTCAACAAAATTTGGCACGCATAGCTACAATGCTAATTCTACTCCCTGTGCAAAAGTTCAACTAAATTGGAGTTAAAAATTGGCCTCTGTGGTCATATGAGTGTAAACTGAACCGATTTCAACCAAATTTTGCACGCATAGCGACAATGCTAATTCTACTCCCTGTGCGAAATTTCAACTAAATCGGAGTAAAAAGTTGGCCTCTGTGGTCATATGACTGTAAATCGGGCGAAAGCTATATATGGGAGCTATATTTAAATCTGAACCGATTTCAACCAAATTTGTCACGCATAGCTACAATGCTAATTCTACTCCCTGTGCAAAATTTCGATCAAATCGGAGTAAAAAAGTGGCCACTGTGGTCATATGAGTGTAAATCGGGCAAACGATATATATGGGAGTTATATCTAAATCTGAACCGATTTCAATAGAATTTGGCACACTTGACTATAGTACTAATTGTTCTTCTTGTGCAAAATTTTAAGCAAATTAAGGTAAAACTCTGGCTTCTGGGGCCATATAAGTCCATATCAATAGGATTCTATTCTGAGCCTAAACACATACTTGTGCCAAATTTGATGTCGATTGGACTAAAACTGCGACCTAGACTTTGATTACAAAAATGTGTTAACGGACAGACGGACATGGCTATATCGACTTAGGAGCCCACCCTGAGTATTTTTGCCAAAGACACCATGTGTCTATCTCGTCTCCTTCTGGGTGTTGCAAACATATGCACTAACTTATAATACCCTGTTCCACAGTGTATAAAAACAGGGTATAAAAACATTTCTTATTCTTGAATGCTTTTTTGCTTTAGTCAAACTAAAGCCATGTTATAAAAATAATGGAAACTAATAACGATTTTTTATGATATATTGACTTCCGTTCAACAGAGTTTTCATTTACATAGAGATACTAATTTCCAAGTCGGATCTCCTAATCCTAAGGACAAAACGCCTTCACTCAAAGGTCTATTGACATTTATCATTAAAAACATTGTACCAGGGAAATAAGTCTCCTCTTCAAGGCAAAATTAATGGGAATTCTTATTTTTTACACTGCACCTTCCCACTCTACGAAGTGAGCAACGGTATATGTCCTCAGGTATCAAAGGTATTATACCCTGATCACATATCTACGCTGAAAAAAATTACGAAAATTTTTCTATTTAAAATGTTAATAGGTTTAAAAAATAAATTAAAAACATAATTGATTCAACAATTTTTTTAATTGAAACAAAATTCAATCACAAAAATTAGTTACAGCAATTATTTATTTAATTGGCCCAATTAATTTTTTAACTGAAAGTGGTGATTAATACTATCATTTTTGCACACAATTTTTTTTTTCTGATTCACGAAATTAATTGACCCAATTAGTTTTTTAATTGAAATGTCTTCATACACAAAAATGATAATATCAATCACAGTTTTAATTGGGCCTAAAAAAATAAATGATTAAATACATTAATTTCTTTTATTACGATTACAAATTTATTTGATGTTGATTGCAAAACTCAATTAACTTTTTAATTAAATTTAATTAAAACGTAACTATTTTCAATCACTTTCTTAACTGAGTTTGTGTTTTTGGTTTGAATAAAAAATTGATTGTTTGAAATAAATTTTTAATTATAAATTAAAAAAAAAATTCCATCACATTTTTTAACTGACTTACCCCCACTTTCATGAAGCTTCGTTAGTGCTACGTTAGCTAACGAACTTCTAAACCGTGCTATGTACATATCTTTCATCTTGCATATATATTCCATATGCCAGTTAGAAACTGAACTGCTGAAAATTTTTCAGTTAAAGTTAACCAGAGAAAATATATTTTCATTTTTCTTTCTGTTAATTGGCAGTTAAATCCTAACGGAGCTACATGATAATGGCCGTTAGTCTTAAGAGTTTGATTAAAAAGTTAATTGTATCATTTAGTTTATTAATTAAAAAAATTCAATAATTGACTTAATTAACTTAATGTTTCTATCTTGATTAAAAGGTTAATTGTATGAATAAATTAATTACTTGAAAAAATTTTCAGCTTCAATGAAATTTTTAATTGGAAATATTTTGGTGAAATTTTTTTCTGTGTGTGGTTCAATTGGTTTTAATTAATTTTGTGATTGAGACAAAAAATATTTTTTTGTGTGTATATAGAAAATCCGAACTATGTTTAATTGTTTGTTTGTTTGTGTATTTGAATGTTCCGTGTAAGCTCGGAAACGATTTACTTCATATTTTCTGAGAACGTAGAAGGTACTCATTAGAGCTTGACGGAAGCATCGGCTTCGGCATTCGGCCAAACATCCAGCAGCCGAAGTTTTTCGAATAATTTATTTGATATGGAATCGTCCAAGTGTTGAATTTGTCTCAGTCAAAACACCCAGTACAAATAAAATAAAAAAAAATTAAATTATAAAAAATCCTTTTTTGTTATTATAATATCAAAGTACTGGACCAAATTTCTTTAACTACAAATTTGAGGAAAATAATCGGCTTCGGCCAATTATTGTTTTTTTGCGAACATCGGCTTCGGCCAAAATAAAAACCCGCTTCGGTCGAGCTCTAGTGCTTATGTGCTGAAAATAATGGAATCTCCCACATGCCTGACTTTTTGAAAATTGGATCCAAGTTCTCTCATTTGCTTGCAATTTTCAGATATTTGGTCGGGGAGGTGATCTCGCCTTATCAGACATTTTGAAAATTAAGAAAAAGTTTCCGGATTTTCTTGAAATGTAAAGGAATTTTAGGTTTATATTTGGGCAAAAAACTAAACTAGGAATTACACCTCCCTCTTGCAGGATTTTTCTTAAAAATTTAACATTTTCAATTTTCAAGATTTTCTTGAATCTTATGATTTTTTTGTAATGTACTTAGAACCGATTTATTGAAAATTTTAAGTTTTTTGATTTTTTTAAAATACGCAGGGAAAATAGAGTCCCTCCATAGGAACTAAGTGCCTATTTATACACTTCACAACTACTGTGGTACAGGGTATAAAAAGTTTGTGTATTTATATGTAACACCAAGAAGAAAGGATTTAGCGATGTCCCTCTGTCTATCTGTCTGTCTGTTGATGTATTTTTGTGTGCAAAGTCCAGCTCGCAGTTTAAGTCCGATCGTCCTCAAATTTGGCATAGGGTCCTTTTTCGGTTCAAAGACAATCCCTATTGATTTTGAAAAAAAATCGGTTCAGATTTAGATATAGCTGCCATAAATATTTAGAACCGATCTGGTCATGAATGACGTATTTATCAATCGATCTTCTTCCAATTTGAATATTTTGTATAATTGAATATTTTGTGAGTCTTGTAAATTTTGCAGAATATCAGTCAAATCGGTTCAGATTCAGATATAGCTCTCATATATAGCTTTCGCCTGATTTATACTCCTATGGCCTCAGAGGCCAATCTGTTGTTTCGATTTATATGAAGTTTTGCACAGTGAGTAGAATAACATTATAAATATACGTACCGAATTTGGTTGAAATCGGTTCAGATTTAGATATAGCTCCCATATATAGGTTTTTACCCGATTTACACTCCTATGACCCCAGAGGCCAAAGATTTACTCCGAGTTACGTGAAATTTTACACAGGGAGTAGAATTAACATTATAAATATGCGTACCGAATTTTGTTCGGTTCAGGTTTATATATAGCTCCCATATATAGGTTTCATCCGATTTACACTCCTATGGCCTCAGAGGCCAAAGATTTACCCGAGTTGCGTAAAATTTTGCACAAGGAGTAGAACTAACATTATAAAACTCCATACCGAATTTGGTTGAAATGAGTTCAGATTTAGATATAGCTCCCATATATATCTGTCATCCGATTTACAGTCATATGACTACCGTAGACCAAAATTTTCCTCCGAATTACTTAAAATTGTGCACAGGAAATGCAAAGAACATTTTTACTATGCATGCCAAATTTAGTTGAAATTGGTTCAGATTTAATTATAGCTGCCATATATATCTTTCGTCCGATATACGCACTATAAAATCACTGTTAAGTCGAAAACTCGCAAAAATTATTCAAATTTACCTATACTCTAATTCGTATATATCGACTTATACATCACAAATGCAGATTTGTGAAATTTTATGCAATTTAAATATTTCCAATATTTTTTACTGACATTGTGGTCCGTCCCGGCCATCAACCAATTTAAATTTTGATTTTAGTTATTTTGTGAAAGTTTAAAAAATGTTGTCCTAATCGGTTCAAATTAAAATACCCAACAAATTTGAAGGAGTTGAGATGGTAACACAAATGTTGGTCTATATAATGGTGAAGGGTATAATATAGTCGGTCCCGCCCGGCCTTAGACTTTCCTTACTTGTTTTTTCATAACAGCGCGTAAGAGTGAGCTCTTTCTTGCCAGACTGCTTTAGGTAAAAAACTTCAACTTACATTTATTGTACGACTTTTTCTGGTATATGTTCGGAATGGCATCTTTCCGTGCCCGCCATTTAACAAAGTTTATTATATTTTTTTAAGACCTTTCAAAATATTTACTTGCTCTGATTTACTTAGAACCATAAATTTACTTAGAACCATAGAGAGGGATACCTCTTTCTTGGCCGATTTATTGAAATTTTTAAGTTTTTTAATTTTCTTAAAATATGCAGGGAAAGTAGAGTATGGTCCCTGTATAGGAACTAAATACCTAATTTGTTCATAACAGCGCGGAAGAGTGAGCTCCTTTTTGTCAGACTGCTTTAAGTAAAAAACTTAAATTTGCATTTCTTTACAGACAACGTTTTTCGGTATATGTTCGGAATGGCATTTTCTCGTGCACGATATTTAACAAAGTTTATTATAATATTTTTTAAGACCTTTCAAAATATTTACTTGCTCTGATTATATAGTGGTTTTATGCAGTTGATATAAGATAATACCCATGGATTCCACACATGAGGAAGAAAAAGGTGTATTTAATTTTTTTTTAAAGTTTTTGTGAACCAACGATAAAATGTGGGTAACGCATTGTCGGAACAATGTTACTTCGAATTTCCGAATTCACATGTTACTAAATTTTATTAATATAATTTTTTTTTTTTTTACAAATGTCGGTCGGAGAATTTTAAAAATATATATGAAATTCTTCCATGAGTTAAATATCTCTTAAACATAATTGCGGCCTATTGAAATGAAGGACTAATATTGCCTGAAGGACTAATACTACTATAGGTGACACCACTTGAAGAGTAATAAACCACAGCTGAAATAAAAATGTGGTGTTCATGTGGAGCCATGTATCCTACGAGGGCTTTATCTTCTTCTCTTATCTAAACACAAAAATCTAATGAATTCCACCAATAAATGTAAATTCGTATTCATGTAAATTTCGAAAATAACTTCAAATCATTTGTATTTTCTTTTTCAAAGTTTAAAGTTAGTTTAGTTTACATTTAATCATTTGTGATGGTAGACATAAGGAAAAACATCCGTAATATTTTAATTTAGTTTTGTAATTATCTTTGAAATTATTTTAAATATTTGTTTAATGTTCTGGTGTTCCAGTGTCGTCGCTTCTTCAATTTACAAATAATCAAAAATATAGCAAAAAAAAAAAAAAAAAAAAACTAAATATTTCAATAAAAATTCATCCCAGAAAAGGTTGGAAATCACCAACGAAACGTCGGTTGTAAATATGAATGAAATGAAGTCTTTTATTTGCATATTGACCTTTAAAGAACTAAAAATAACCAAAAATAAAAAATAATAGGGTCATACAAAATTTAACAATTAGGAAAAAATTATATTATTTTATTTGCGAAGGATAAATTGGCTTACATAGAAAAACAAAAACCACGAAAATTCTTTCAATTAAAGTCTTAATTGAGTTTTAAAAAATATTCAATTAAAAATTTAATTAATTCAAAAATTTTTTTAATTGAAACAAAAATCAATCACAACAATTAATAGTATCAATTATTTTTTTAATTGGATCAATTTAATTTTTTAATTGACTGTCAATTCATTTTTAAATTGATACTATCATTTCTGTGATTGTAGACATTTCAATTAAAAAATTAATTGGATCAATTAATTTTATGATTGAATCAGAAAAAAATTTTTGTGTGTACTTTACGCAAAATGTTTTTTTTTTTTAAATTAGCACTGCGCTTCGGGCTGGGTTCGGCTAGTGATATATAAAAGATAATGAAAGGCGTTATTTTGTACATTCTGTCAATAGTCAGACCTTCTTAATCTTAAATATTTGTCAATTTTAATAAAATTTATTTCTTACCATGTTATGACATCACATAGAAACAAAAGACATACCTGAAATGATAGAAAAATACATATGAAACATTTATGAATATGAGTTGAAAACATTCACAAAATTTGCAATAATTTCATTTGATTGATTTTATTACATTATTATTTATTTGATGTAGATAATAATATAATCGTTCTTTCATATAATTTATTGTAATTATATATATGATTTAATTTATTATACCCTCCATCATAGGATGGGGGTATATTAACTTTGTCATTCCGTTTGTAACACATCGAAATATTGCTCTAAGACCCCATAAAGTATATATATTCTGGGTCGTGGTGAAATTCTGAGTCGATCTAAGCATGTCCGTCCGTCTGTCCGTCCGTCCGTCCGTCCGTCTGTTGAAATCACGCTAACTTCCGAACGAAACAAGCTATCGACTTGAAACTTGGCACAAGTAGTTGTTATCGATGTAGGTCGGATGGTATTGAAAATGAGCCATATCGGTCCACTTTTACGTATAGCCCCCATATAAAGGGACCCTCAGATTTGGCTTATGGAGCCTCTAACAGAAGCATATTTCATCCGATCCGGCTGAAATTTGGTACATGGTGTAAGTATATGGTCTCTAACAACCATGCAAAAATTGGTTCACATCGGTCCATAATTATATATAGCCCCCATATAAACCGATACCCAGATTTGGCTTGCGGAGCCTAAAAGAGAAGAAAATTTCATCCGATCCGGCTGAAATTTGGTACATGATGTTGGTATATGGTCTCTAACAACCATGCGAAAATTGGTCCACATCGGTCCATAATTATATATAGACCCCATATAAACCGATCTCCAGATTTAGCTGGCGAAGCCTCAAAGAGGAGAAAATTTCATCCGATCCGGCTGAAATTTGGTACATGGTATTGGTATATGGTCTCTAACAACCGTGCAAAAATTGGTCCACATCGGTCCATAATTATATATGGCGCCCATATAAACCGATCCCCAGATTTGGGTTGCGGAGCCTCAAAGAGAAGCAAATTTCATCCGATCCGCCTGAAATTTGGTACATGATATTGGTATATGGTCTCTAGCAACCATGCAAAAATTGGTCCACATCGGTTCATAATTATATATAGCCCCCATATAAACCGATCCCCAGATTTGGCTTGCGAAGTCTCCAAGAGAAGCAAATTTCATCCAATCCGGTTGTAATTTGGAACATGGTGTTAGTATATGATCTTTAACAACCGTGCCTGAATTGGTCCATATCGGTCCATAATTATATATAGCCCCCATATAAAACATTCTCCAGATTTGACCTCCGGAGCCTCTTGGAGGAGCAAAATTCATCCGATCCGGTTCAAATTAGGCACGTGGTGTTAGTATATGGTCGCTAACAACCATACCAAAATTGGTCCAATCACACAAAAATTGGTCCATATCGGTTCATAATCATGGTTGCCACTACAGCCAAAAATAATCTACCAAAATTTTATATCTATAGAAAATTTTGTCAAAATTTTATTTCTAGAGAAAATTTTCTTAAAATTTGATTCGGTACATAATAAAATTTTCAGCATTGTCAAAATTTTATTTCTATAGAAAATTTTGTGAAAATTTTATTTCTACAGAAAATTTTGTTAAAATTTTATTTCTGTAGAAAATTTTGTAAAAATTTTATGTCTACTTTGTCAAACTGAATTATATACGTATTGGATCGATCTTTTTTGATTTAATATATACCACGTATGGACTTACATACATTTTAGAAGATGGTGTTAGGAGGTTTTGAGATACCTTGCCATCGGAAGCGTTACCGCAACTTAAGTAATTCGATTGTGGATGGCAGTGTTTAGATGAAGTTTCTACGCAATCCATGATGGAGGGTACATAAGCTTCGGCCTGGCCGAACTTACGGCCGTATATACTTGTTTTAATTTAAGTCTTAAATAATCTGATTAATTGTATTTGATAAGTGGAAAAGTAGACATTTATACTTATCAAATATTATTTATATTCTATACCAAACAGAAAAATTTTTTTTCTGTGTACGATTAAGCGTATAAGTTATATTAAAGCATATGGGTACAAAATATACTTTTAATGAATTTTAATACAAATATTTGCTCTGTATATTGGCAACGAACAATTTTTAAATGTATGAGCAGCAATCAATTACTACAATTGTGGTGGCCTTTATTTAATAAAATATTCCAAGAATAATCGGAAAGCATTAATTACTCGATAGACCACATATCGAAATATATGTAAAGTAATATAAATGATTTTCGGACATTCATATAGAAGAAGATGAACACTTTTGCCGAAAACTTATTCTCAAATTGATTAAATAGCAAAGATGAAATCATATACAAACGAATGAGAAAATAATTGCAACTGATGTGGTACTTGAATAATTAATTTGGCCAATATTCTTAAAATAAAAATGAAAAGACGTATTGACGTACATATTTAATAAAACTACACAAATATATACGAATGGCATGGTTTTCATTATTATTAGGCTATCCTCTACAGCCTAATAATAATGAAAACCATGTCATTCGTATATATTTGTGTAGTATCAATTTTTGTGTTGAAATTGATGTCCACTTAGACCAGTATAGGTCCATTGTGATTCCATCTTCTTCCTTCCGATGCGGTCCGCTTTGTCCTAGAGCTTTCTCCTGCTCGTCCTCTTTGAAAGAAATCTCAGAAAAACCAACCAGAAACCCTGATGAATGTAAGTATGTTCCTTAAGCTGCACTCCCGCAGATCAGTGAGAGCCTGAAAGAAAAAGGAGCCCAGGATAAAGCTGGCCACTGGTACGAGTCCTCCGTAACTTCCGGGTTCAGGCACCATCAACAGATATCGCCTTTAAGTCATATTTTTACCATGTGTTTCCCAAGTGTGTTATGTCCTGTTATGATACCAATCAGTGGCCGCAATTCTTCTCTGTACATCGACTTCAAAATTTCGAAGTTCATACGTTTCTTTTCGTCCCATATCAACTTGGTTTGCTCGCAACTATCCGAAGAAACCCAGCGTCTTCGCCATAGTTCGTGACATTTGACCTCTACCCTGTAATGATATGAAGATAGTAGAGGGAAAACGTCCGCCAGGACATTATTCGTTCCACGAGCGCCCTCCTTAGCCAGCACATCCGCTTCCTCATTTCCTATTATCCCATAGTGCCCAGCACAGAGTTATATTATGCTGTTCAGTGAGAACCTTGAGTTCTCTACGACAGCGGCTGACTACCTTAGACCTTATGTCAGCACGGCCTTTATAGTAGAAGTGTGCACGTGAGTAATAGTTTACTGACGCTCACGCACACTCACGACTGAAAAATCATACTCACGTCCACTCACGAACGATATTTTTTGGTAGAACTCACGCTCACGCACACTCACGAAAAAAATTTGTACTCACGCGCACTCACGCTCGAAAACGTCGTGACTCACGAAAAATACCATGACTCAGGAAAAATATCGTGACTCACGAAAAATATCGTGACTCACGAATAATTTTATGATTAATTTACGTTACCGAAGTGTCTGTAAACATGAGCATTATTAAAATCGAGAGTGTTATTAAACTCTTAACATCCCAGGTGTCACTAAAATTGTAATTGAATTTAACTCTTAAGCGTTTTATGTTGGTGAGCAGGAATATTTTCGTGAGTGTAATTCGTTACTCACGCACACTCAAGAAGATATTATTTTCGTGGCTCACGCTCACGCACGACATTTTGGTTTGTTAATCACGCTCACGCACACTCACGCTGTTGTCATGAGCGTGACTCACGACTCACGCACGAATCACGAAAATTTTCGTGAGTCACGACAATTTCGTGTCACGTGCACACCTCTTCTCTATAGCTTCGTGACTGTCGATGAAGAAGCTGATATCGCTTCTGAATAAAGGCCTCATCAACAGCGACTCAGCAGCCTTTTTGATCGCAGAAATCTCAGCCAGAAAAATACTGTCATCACTACCCAGCGTGTAAGACTCCCTTATTTCTAGTTCACTGTAATAGATACCGCTTCCCGTTCCTTCCTCCATCTTTGACCCGACCGTATACATGTTCAGGGTTCCGACGGGTATCCTCTAATCTTCCCACTTCTCTATACACAGAAAAAAATATCACCAAAATATTTCCAATTAAAAAGTTAATTGAAGTTGAAATTTTGTTCAATTAATAAATTAAATGGTACAATTAACTTTTTAATCAAGATAGAAACATTAAGTTAATTAGGCCAATGATTGAAAATTTTAAAATTTTTAATTAAAAAGTTAATTGATACAATTAACTTTTAATCAAATTCGGAAGACTAAGTCAATTAAAAAAGTGATGAACTTTTTTTTACATTTTTAATTAAAATTTTTTTCAAACAATCAATTGTTAATCCAAATAAAATTTCTAAGCCAATTCAGAATGTAATTGAAAATATTTACTTTTTTTTAATTACTAAATTAATTGAGTTTTGCAATCAATATCAATTAAATTTTTAATTGAATCAATTAAAAAATTAATTGAAATTTGGTAATGAAATCAATTAATTTTTTAATCAAGAATTTTTTCTATGCCCAATTAAAACTGTGATTGATACTATCATTTTCGTGATTGAAGACATTTCAATTAAAAAATTAATTGGATCAATTAATTTCGTGATTGAATCAGAAAAAAATTTTTTTGTGTGTACTTGGTATAATGTAAGTCGGTTTGTTATGATAAACATGCTCCGTGGCCATATGGTCCGTCTCTCTATACTGCCCGGCCAGAATCTCAGTATGCCTGCAGGCTGTCCTCTCCAGCGTGTTCAAGCTCTTAAGTCTCAGAATTGTCAGTTCCGCCGTCTTCCTTACGTGTAAATCGAGTGGGACAACTCCCATCAGTACCTCCAAGGCGGCAGTGGCTGTAGTCCTCATAGCACCTGTCATTTAAATAAGTGCAGTCCTATTTATTCTCGACATATGCACAGAAAAAAATATCACCAAAATATTTCCAATTAAAAAGTTAATTGAAGTTGAAAATTTTTTCAATTAATAAATTAATTGATACAATTAACTTTTTAATCATGATAGAAACATTAAGTTAATTAAGTCAATGATTGAACATTTTAAAATTTTTAATTAAAAAATTAATTAAAACAATTAACTTTTTAATCAAATTCGGAAGACTAAGCCAGTTAAAAAAGTGATGAACATTTTTTTAAATTTTTAATTAATTTTTTTTTTCAAACAATCAATTGTTAATCCATATAAAAATTCTAAGCCAATTCAAAATGTAATTGAAAATAGTTACCTTTTTTAATTAATAAATTAATTGAGTTTTGCAATCAACATCAATTAAATTTTTAATTGAATCAATTAAAAAATTAATTGAAATTTGGTAATGAAATCAATTAATTTTTTAATGAAGAATTTTTTCTATGCTCAATTAAAACTCTGATTGATACTACCATTTTCGTGATTGAAGACATTTCAATTAAAAAATTAATTGGATCAATTAATTTCGTGATTGAATCAGAAAAATTTTTTTTTGTGTGATTTTGGTGTTTCAAGATTGTCCATCAAACATGACAACCATATGTGGCCACAGGTCTTACGACCGGTATAAAGCCAGCCAAGAAGAGAAGGCCTCATTCCCCATCTCTGCCCGACCAATTTCTGGCACGAGTATAATGCCGCATAGGCCCTCTTTATGCGATCCGCAGTATTCTCCATCCAGTTTAGTTTGGAATCCAAAAGAACTCCCAGGTAC
Organism: Haematobia irritans; assembly: GCF_050003625.1. Lineage (NCBI taxonomy): Eukaryota > Metazoa > Arthropoda > Insecta > Diptera > Muscidae > Haematobia > Haematobia irritans. The sequence goes on from NC_134397.1 coordinate 62,522,210, forward strand.
CTTGCTGATTTCGAAAGGGTCAGCTGGAATTTAGGCGACTTGTAACCTTTCTCCTCCTGGTGTACCATCTTTCCAGGGTTCACCCTTAATCCGCATCCTAGTGTCCACTCCAAAATATACTGCAAAGACCCACTCAGCACATCCGAAATAGAGTCCAGGAATTTCCCCGATACCATTATCACAATGTCATCCGCGTATGCTACTACCTTGATGCCCCATACTGGTCAGCTCAATCAATATATCGTTCACTACCAGTACCCATAGCAAAGGTGATATTACCACTCCCTGTGGCAATCCTCTAGTGGTCCTAGCCCTCCTTGTGGAGTTCGCTAGCTCGACCACAACCAATTAGCTTTTCAATCAAAAAAAAAAGTATATTAAGAAAACAATTAAAGTTTTTAAATTTTTAATCAAAGTAGTATTTTTAACAATTAATATTTAAATTAAATAAACAATTTCAAAACAAAATTTTGTTCGGAAAAAATTAGGTTGGATTAAATCTAAATAATAATACAAATAACCGGAAAATTCATAATAATTCATAAACTCTTGCAAAATTACAAGAAACTTATTTAATCTCATGGAAAAATATCAATAACTAAACAATAATGTAATAAATAATTAATATTTTCATTTAAAAAATAATGGAATTGTTTGACAAAAATCAATTAAATTTTTAATTGAACCATTAAAATTGATAATTGATTTTTTTTTTAATATTTTTATTCTCATTAAATATAATATAATTATTTCAAATCTGTGTAAATTTTTTGTTTCTATATACAGTGCTATTTTCATCATTTATTTCTTCCTAGCGTGTGTCGTTATATTTTTGGATTTACTTCTCAAATAATAGATTTCCTTTTGTATTGTTAAATTGAGCTAATAAGTTCATTGTGCTAATTATTTTCTAATTTATTTTGGTGTCTCCCAAAAGAAATCAATAAATATATATTTTGTTTTACTATATTAACCTTGAAGAAAAAAAAAATAAATAATCGCGTGACTACTTTGTGCCTTAATTGGCATATATTTTATATATTCTATACTCTAGGGATATTTAACAGCACAAAGAGACTGCGAAAAATTCACTGCCAGCTCTTGATTGCTAACGCAGCAGGTCTTTTAATATAAGCTTTTAATAAATTAGTTTCTGACCTTGTCCTACATAGATATTGATGTACATTGTATTAAGAAAAAAGAATTAAGAACTATGGCAAATTTTTCAAAACAAGAAAAATAGTAATAGTAATTTAATTTGCATGCCAAAAAAAAAAATCTGTCAAAAACTTCAGGGCATTAGTTTTAGGCAGACCTACACTCACTACACTTGGATTCAAAGATTTCGACCTTCCCTTAACGATTTTGGTATTGATTCCGAGCCAAATGTGCGGCTTCTTTAAAACAAAGAAATTTTTTAGCGACCTATCTGGCCTTAAATCTAGGATCAATAAAATTAAACATAGGATACAGATCTCATTTATCAATATATTAATAAAGGTACTCACGTACAAACAAATGCTAGTTTAAAATACCAAAGTAAAGTAAAAAATATTTTCTTAATTCCAAAAAAATATTAAATATTATATATATATATATATATATATATATATATATATATATATATATATATATATATATATATATATATATATATATATATATATATATATATATATATATATATATATATATATATATATATATATATATATATATATATATATATATATATATATATATATATATATATATATATATATATATATATATATATATATATATATATATATATATATATATATATATATATATATATATATATATATATATATATATATATATATATATATATATATATATATATATATATATATATATATTATATATATATATATATATATATATATATATATATATATATATATATATATATATATATATATATATATATATATATATATATATATATATATATATATATATATATATATATATATATATATATTTATATATAAAGCACCACTCTTCACGACTTTTTCCTACAGTACCTACACTGAAAATAACAGAACTTCTCCGATTTAATTCAAATTTATTGCCCTAAATTTTGAAAGTTGTTCTCTGCTTTGCTTTAAAGTTGAAGAAGGTTTGTGGGGGAGTCAACGCAAAGATCCGCTAGAGTGGCATCCCCCTTTTCCAGACTTAGCGCGTTTTCGATTCGCAAAAAATATGTTGCCTTACACTACTTTTTCCCTAATTGACATATCGGCCAAATGATAGTGTAATTCTAAAGTTATTATTAATTTATAATATTGTGAGGTATAAAGTATCCAAAATCGATGACAGTGTCCTTGATATTTTGCAATCAATTTCGAGAATATTGCACCTTTTTTTCCCAATCGAAATCGCCATTAAACAATTCAGTCCATTGTGATAGGTCTTTTTATATTGCGAAAAAAACTAAAATTCTCCGATTTACTCACAGAAAAAAATTTATGAAAATTTTTGTGAGTTTTAAAAAATATTCAATTAAAAATTTAATTGATTCAACAAATTTTTTAATTGATACAAAAATTAATTGCAAAAATTATTAGTATAAACTAATTTTTTAATGGGATTAATTAATTCTTTAAATTACTTTCAATTATTTTTTTAATTGATAGTATCAAGTCTTTGATTGAAGACATTTCAATCACATAATTAATTGAATCAATTAATTTTGTGATTGAACACAAAAACTATTTTATTGTGTGCTTGAAATTTACAAAGGGCGTAGGGGAAGTAATAAAATGAATATGGTGTAACTGATTTGTAGGATATTTAGACTTGCAGTGGAAGTACCTCCTTGCCCCCGGACTTCTTCAAATGTTCAAGGAAGATTAGGGGTAGTAGCCGCTTCTTTATTTTTATGAAATTTGGTCGGGAAAGGCGACGTCAATTTTTTACATAAATAGAGCAACATTGAATCTTTTCCCGATTTGCATGAAATTTACAGGGAACATTATAGAAAGTAAAGGTTATTAAATTAATGCAGAATATATGTTTTTTCCATATCTGGTCGGGGAAGGGGATTAGTGGAAAATCTAACTCGTAGATTTATTTGAAATTTATAGGGAACATGTGGAAGGAGATTATGAAATTAATATAGGTTACTTTTTTTCGATATCTGGTCGGAGCGAGGTGAGAAGAAGAAAATTTTTCAAGTTTTTTCGATTTTCTTGAAATTTGCAGGGAAGATTGTCCCTACACGTACATAATTGTATGATATTTCCACGGACTTTTCGCTAGATTTTTTTATAAAAAAAATTTGCATGAAATTGACAGGCAATTTTCATTTTTCCGGTAAATGTTCGGGAAATATTCAATTTTTTTTAGATTTTATAATTTGCGAATTTATTGTGCGGGAAACATAGATACTTTCTATGTATATATTTCCATATTTAATAATTTTATTACATCCCTTTATCAATTGCATTTTTTTATTAGCTATAAAATGCAACGAGATTTGTAATTGAAAATAATTAGCAAAACTTTCTATATTAAAACTATAATTAGCAAATATCATTAAATTAATTACGATTGTAATGTGTGTGTGTGAGTGAGGGTCTTTTTACCGTAAAAGTTTTATGTCTCAATTAGCTTATCATTTTTTTATTTCAATACTTGACTAACTAAGTTTGATAACATTTGAAATATTACCTACAAATTGTAGAGATTCTCTGTGTCCTTTGTATTCTGTATAGAGTGAACGACATAATTTTCTATTAATAATAATTTTAAAAGTGTTTCGCCATTGGTTCCTTCGCCATCATATAAAACAGTTTCTTCAATGGCCCATAATTTAGGTTTATTGCATTTGAACTTTTCTTAAACTTCCATCAGCATAGAAAATGCATGAAAAATTTAAAGCAATCGTAAAACGAAGAAACGACACTAGATGGCAGAAACATCTGGAAATGATTCTAAGGCAAAGTATTCACAAAAAAAAAATGAAAATAAAGTAGAACGAAAAGGTAAATATTTTTGCCTCGTCCAAATTTAACAGCACAGTTCCGGAACCATTAAAATCAGGCAAGTATCTGTATCGTCATCATCTTCGGCAACAGGACACCAACGGAAGCAGCTGTGAATAAAGAACGGGAATTCAAACACACAGAAAGTTTTTGAGAACTTCAACGTTGATTTCCTTTTTAGGCCAACAACAATTCTAGGTAATGTTTGTCCTAAGTGCATCTGATGCTAAAAATAACATAGAAAAGTCGATGGTAAGGTATGTTAGATTGTGCAACACCATCATGACATAGCACTATAGAAAAAAACAACAAGAACAATGAAATGTTTGAACGCAAGTTTGCCAAAAAAAAAAGTTGAAGGGAAAATACAGTGCAACGAATTTTCTAAAATAGGGATCAATGATATTTGTATAAATTTTGGGTATACAAATCCTTATTATTAGTGTAAGAAAACAAAAAAAAATAAAGTAAAAAAGAATAATATATAAAATAAATGACAAAAATAATAATAGAATCGGGCCGCACTCATATCGAGCGGATCCGCATAGTTGATAGAATTCTACCAAAAATTGTAGATTTTTTAATGAAATAAAATTTTGACAAAATTCTCTATAGAAATAAAATTTTGACATAATTCTCTATAGAAATAAAATTTTGACAAAAATTTCTATATAAATAAAATTTTGACAAAATTTTCTATAGAAATAAAATTTTGACAAAATTTTCTATACAAATAAAATTTTGACAAAATTTTCTATAGAAATGAAATTTTGACAAAATTTTCTATAGAAATAAAATTTTGACAGAATTTTCTATTGAAATAAAATTTTGACAAAATTCTCTATAGAAATAAAATTTTGACAAAAATTTCTATATAAATAAAATTTTGACAAAATTTTCTATAGAAATAAAATTTTGACAAAATTTTCTATACAAATAAAATTTTGACAAAATATTCAATAGAAGTAAAATTTTGACTAAATTTTCTATAGAAATAAAATTTTGACTAAATTTACTATAGAAATAAAATTTTGACAAAATTTTCTAAAGAAATTTTGACAAAATTTTTTATAGAAATAAAATTTTGAGAAAATTTTCCATATAAATAAAATTTTGACAAAATTTTCTATAGAAATAAAATTTTGACAAAATTTTCTATAGAAATAAAATTTTGACAAAATTTTCTATAGAAATAAAATTTTGTCAAAATTTTCTATAGAAATAAAATTTTGACGAAATTTTCTATAGGAATACCATTTTGACAAAATATTCAATAGAAATAAAATTTTGACAAAATTTTCTATAGAAATAAAATTTTGACAAAATTATCAATACAAATAAAATTTTGACAAAATTTTATATAGAAATAAAATTTTGACAAAATTTACTATACAAATAAAATGTTGACAAAATTTTCTATAGAAGTAAAACTTTGACAAAATTTTCTATAGAAATACAATTTTGACAAAATTTTCTATAGAAATAAAATTTTGACTAAATTTTCTATAGAAATAAAATTTTGACATAATTTTCTATGGAAATAAAATTTTGAGAAAATTTTCTATAGAAATAAAATTTTGAGAAAATTTTCAATAGAAATAAAATTTTGAGAAATTTTTTCTATAAAAATAAAATTTTGGCAAAATTTTCTATAGAAATGCAATTGTGACAACATATTCTATAGAAGTAAAGTTTTGACAAAACATTTCTTCCGAAGGAATATTTTTTTTATAATAAGCACAAAACTTGGATCATGCACTGTGGAATAAGATAAGATTCTATTTGGTAAGATTTTCTTAAAAATTTGGTAGAAAATTTTCAATTTCAATTTACGTTAAGCTAAATTAAATCTAATGCAAATTTATCAGTCTTTTTTAATTTAGTTCAGTCTGAATCCGGAATCTGCAAATCATTTTCATCACACTGTTGCCTCGCACATATTCGCCTCTCTCTTTCTTGGATATAACAACAACAACAAAGCTCTAATACTGTTCTGAATTTTCTTGGCGAACACTTCAAGTGTACTTATGTGTTGTTACCTTTCCATTCATTTCCTGCCATTTTGTGCCATGTCCATGACACACGAGAGCTGCTTATTTCGTGCTGTTGCAAGAAAAAGGTAATGTTAGGCACTATGAAGGTTTCTCCAAAAACTCTAAGATATAAACATAGATTTCGAATTTGAAAAATTGGTTTGATGTTGTGGAAATGTTTCCACAACACCGGTAACATACTGGTAAAAATAAAATAAAAGTTATACTATGGTAAACAGTGCATACGAATAAAGTGGATAAATTTACTATAGGTCAGTAGCTATAAGTTGCAAAGAATCTTTAGCTCTACATTGGATAAGACAGAGTGCAGTTTATAAATGAACACAAAGGCAGAAATTACAATAGTAGTCTCAGAATATTTGTGCATAATAAAATTGTAGGCAATGCCAACGTATACGTGATATTAATATAAATTATAGAATAACCATGGGGGCGCATCAGTAATATTCAAAAATTATAATGTATACGCTATAGAAATTTGTAGTGTAAAATTTAACCAATATTAAATCGAGCCGGAGACTTAATAATGAACCAAAATCCATTACTTTGAAAAATTCTACAAAGTTGTTATAAATCCACAAATATAGGGTGAACTTAGGGTCGTATCTATAATATTAAAACATTTCAACGCGCTATAAAAATCTGTAGTGTAAGAAAACGATTTTAGATCGATTTAAAGACTCAATAATGGACCAAAATCCAACACTTCGAAAAATTATACCAAGCTGCTATATGAGGAATAAACCCACAAAATTTATTTTTTTTTGTCAATTTTGCCTGAAACTGTTTAATAGGGTTTTGAACGAGGATTTCCCAAATAACTAATCGTCGATCTAAAAATTGGTGCTGATCATGCATAAATCAATAAGCTCACAAGAATTATTGGCTGTTTCGAGAACTTTAATTTAGTAAGTCAGTCTAATTTTTGAAAATTGTGAAAGTAAATTGTTTCTTAGTTTGATAAAATGGTACTCTAAGCCAGGACTAATTAAAACTATGAAAAGTTTAGCGCATTATGGGAATTTTAAATACAACCCAGCAACCAAAGATCTTCCAAAAAGGTAGTATGGATCCCCAACTTGTGATCCGGAAGTAGTAAAAATTTGAATTTTATATGGGTATGTCATAGAACCCATATACTTCGTTTTCGGATTCTATACATTGCTTTCACGGTTGCCAGCGTTAATAGAATTCTACCAGATATGGTAGACTTTTTTACTGTTTGGTAGATTGATATAATTCTTAATGTTTTGGTAGATTTTGCAAAATATTGCTCTCCAATTAGAAGTACTTACATTTTTATAGAAATAAAATTTTGACAAAATTTTCTATAGAAATAGAATTTTGACAAAATTTTCTACAGAAATAAAATTTTGACTAAATTTGCTATGGATATAACATTTTAACAAAATTTTTTAAAGAAATAAAATTTTGAAAAATTTTTCTATGGAAATAAAATTTTTATTAAATTTTCTATAGATATAAAATTTTGACAAAATTTTCTATAGAAAAAAAATTTTAACTAAATTTTCTATAGAAATAAAATGTTCACAAAATTTTTTATCGAAATACAATTTTGACAAAATTTTCTACAGAAATAAAATGTTGACAAAATTTTCTATCGAAATAAAAGTTTGACAAAATTTTCCATAGAAATAAAATGTTGACAAAATTTCCTATAGAAGTAAACTTTTGACAAAATTTTCTATAGAAATAAAATTTGACAAAATTTTCTATAGTAATAAAATTGTGACAAAATTTGATATAGAAATAAAATTTTGATAAAATTTTATATAGAAATAATTTTTTTGTTTTTTATTGTTGGTTTGTACTTCAATCATATTTGTTGTTTTGATATCAGCTCAAAACCATTGCGTTGACTAAATTACAAGAGTAGCTTAACTAACAGAGGTAAAGAATGATTGTCAAATTTATTTGGGAAAGCCCTATAGACTGCAAGACGATTGGATGGACGCACGTTTGGGAATTACCACATTCCTCATCAGAATCCTCTACTTGCAGCAAAACTATCAACCAATTATCAGAATAAATTCGTGTAGTTCACTAAACCCAAAGTGAACCACACTTGAACCTTCCGAAGTAAGGTTTATGATAGTCGGTTTTTGCCGAAATAAATCTTTGTACGAATAAAAAGATAGAAATAAAATTTTGACAAAATTTGATATAGGAATAAAATTTTGACAAAATTTTATAAAGAAATACAATTTCGACAAAATTTTATAAAGAAATAAAATTTTGACAAAATTTTTATTAGGAAATAAAATTTTGAGAAAATTTTATATGGAAGTAAAATTTTTACAAAATTTTATATGGAAGTAAAATTTTTCAAAATTTTATATGAAAATAAAATTTTGACTAAAATTTATATGGAAATAAAATTTTGACAAAATTTTATATTGATATAAAATTTTGACAAAATTTTATATGGAAATAAAATTTTGACAAAAATTTATATAGAAATAAAATTTTGAGAAAAATTTCAATCAAAATAATATTTTCACGAACTTTTCTATAGAAATAAAATTTCGACAAAATTTTGTATAGAAATAGAATAAAAATAAAATTTTATATAGAACTAAAATTTTGGCAAAATTATATATAGAACTAAAATTTTGGCAAAATTTTATATAGAACTAAAATTTTGGCAAAATTTTATATAGAACTAAAATTTTGGCAAAATTTTTAAAAAATTTTCTATACAAATAAAATATTAACAAAATGTTATATAGAAATAAAATGTTGACAAAATTTTATAAAGAAATAACATTTTGACAAAATTTTCTATAGAACTAAAATTTTTGCAAAATTTTATATAGAAATAAAATTTTGACAAAACTTTCTATAGAAATAAAATTTTGACAAAATAAAATTTTGACTACATTTTCTATAGAAGTAAAATTTGGACAACATTTTCTGTAGAAATACAATTTTGACAAAATTTTCTAAAGAAATATAATTTTGACAACATTTTTGATAGAAATAAAATTTTGACAAAATTTTCTATAGAAATAGAATTTTGGTAGATTATTTTTGGCTCGAGTGGCAGCCATGATTATGAACCGATATGGACCAATTTTTGTGTGATTGGGGATCGGCTATATATAACTATAGACCGATAGGGGCCAATTTTGGCAAGGTTATTAGCGGCCATATACTAACACCACGTTCCAAATTTCAACCGGATTGGATGAATTTTGCTTCTCCAAGAGGCTCCAGAGATCAAATCTGGGGAACGGTTTATATGGGGGCTATATATAATTATGGACCGATATGGACCAATTTTTGCATGGTTGTTAGCGGCCATATTCTAACACCACGTTCCAAATTTCAACCGGATCGGATTAATTTTGCTTCTCCAAGAGGCACCGGAGATCAAATCTGGGGAACGGTTTATATGGGGGCTATATATAATTATGGACCGATATGGACCAATTTTTGCATGGTTGTTAGAGACCATATAATAACACCACGTACCATATTTCAACCGCATCGGATGAATTTGGTCCTCCAAAAGGCTCCGGAGGACAAATCTGGGGATCAGTTTATATGGGGGCTATATATAATTATGGACCGATGTGGATTAACTTTTGCATGTTTGTTAGAGACCATATACTTACAACATATACCAAATTTCAGCTGGATTGGATGAAATTTGCTTCTCTTAGAGGCTCCGCAAGCCAAATCTGGGAATCGGTTTATATAGGGCCTATAAATAATTATGGACCGATGTGGACCAATTATTGCGGGTTTGTTAGAGACCATATACTTACACCATGTACCAAATTTCAGCCGGATCGGATGAAATTTGCTTCTCTTAGTGGCTCCGAAAGCCAAATCTGGGGATCGGTTTATATGGGGGCTATATATAATTATGGACCGATGTGGACCAATTTTTGCACGTTCGTTAAAGACAATATACTAGCATTATGAACCAAATTTCAGCCGGATCGGATGAAGTTTGCTTCTCTTAGTGGCTCCGCAAGCCAAATCTGGGGATCGGTTTATATGGGGGCAATATATAATTATAGAGCAATTTGGACCAATTTTTGCATGGTTGTGAGAGACCATGTACAAACACCATGTACCAAATTTCAACCGGATCAGAGGAATTTTGCTCCTCCAAGAGGCTCCGCAAGCCAAATCTGAGCGTCGGTTTATATGGGGGCTATACGTAAAATTGGTCCGATATGGCCCATTTTCAATACCATCCGACCTAAATCAATAACAACTACTTGTGCCAAGTTTCAAGTCGATAGCTTGTTTCGTTCGGAAGTTAGCGTGATTTCAACAGACGGACGGACGGACATGCTTAGATCGACTCAGAATTTCACCACGACCCAGAATATATATACTTTATGGGGTCTTAGAGCAATACTTTGATGTGTTACAAAAGGAATGACAAAGTTAATATACTCCCCATCCTATGGTGGAGGTATAAAAAAATGCAACGCTCTATTGTCCATTCTCTTGGCTGCAACTGTATTCACCAATAAATCCGACATTGAGAACACTACATTGTAGATGGAATCTATTTCATTGAAGTTCCGTGTAACATCGAAACTGGCAAAAGTGGAAAACTCGACAGCATGAAAAATAACCTCATTAAAAACTCGAAAATAAATTGCATTTTTATGGAAAAACACTAAGGTAAAGCATATCAAGGAAATGAAAGGAAAACAAATTCTACAAAACATTATCTAAGGTCAAATTTGCAATAAAATTGTTATGTATTTGAATGAAATGGGCATATAAATGTACTTAAACCATCATCAGTGGAAACATTTTTTTTTTGTGGATAGGAAAAAGGACAAAATTGCCAAGGAAGAAATTTTAACCTATCAAAAGGTGTATGGAGCTGGAGCTGAATGTCCAATCGTCCACTTTGGTGGTATGAGTTTTATTTTACCTTTAAAATGTTGGTTTAATTGGATATGTATTATATACAATAGAATATAAGATTCAATGCTGTTGGATTTTTTTTTTTTTGCTAGAATGTTGATAGAATAGTTGTGGTCTCCATTTCTTAAATTGCTAGGAATTCTTTTTATCTAAAAAATAATGTTCCCACTCTTTAAATTAGATCTTTTAGAATTTTTCTTATTTACTATTTATTTATCGTTCTTTTAAATGTTTTTGCTCCACTGCTTCTATAAGCCCAGAGGTCCATTGACTTAAAACATTTCGTTGTGGTACCAACTGCCAAAAAACAAAAAAAACTTTAGTCTAGACTTAAGGGTGGAGAAAAAACTATAGAAACAAGAAGTACATAGAAATGTGAATATTTTTTTTTTTTTTACTATGGGTAACTTATGGGCTATATTAAATTAATTCGGAATAGGAAAGTACAATTGATTAATTGTTTTCCTCGGGAAAATATTAATTATTTTGTTAATTGGTTTAATCAATCAAATAAACAATTATTTTTTTTAAATTTAATGGATTTTAAATTTTTAAAAACTAATGATTTCAAATGTTAAAATTTAATTGATATTAAATTTTTAAAATTTAATTAATTTTGGTCGAAAAATGCAATTAATATTTTAATTTAGGCAATTAAGTATTTATTGTATTTTTATTTATCTATTTTTTGTTTTCAATTATTTTTCCTTTAGATGAAATTTTTTGACAATTTTACCAGAGATTATACTTTCTTATGAGTTTTCTAATAGAATTTTTCTTTAGATTTAAGAAAACATTTAGTCAACTAGTAAATAGTATGAAACTAATAATTTGGGTATAGATTGAGAAAAATTGTTGTATTTAATTAAAATGTTGATTGGGACATATAATATTTCAATAATTTTTTTTATTTTATTATTGGATTACAAAGTTAATTGTATCAGTTAATTTTTCAATTTGTTACGTTCTTAACTTCAATAAACTTTTTAATTGGAAATATTTTGATAATAGCTTTTTCAGTGTTTTTATTACAAGAGCATCGTGACGTATGATTATTTAAAATAAAATAATAATTAATATTTTCTAAGGCTTTTATTTCAGAATAGTAATCACAGGCATAATATTGTAGTTATTTTTTTATGAAGAAGTTAAAATGAATATTAGTAATAATATCAATAATTAGAGTTTGGCAATCAAACGATAAATTACATAAAAAAAAATTAAATGCAGTAAATTTGTAAATGCTTGGGTGACGTATAAGTTATATTTATTACAAGAGTCATTGTGGCGTAGGAGTATTTAAAATAAAATACTAATTTATATTTTCTAAGGCTGTTTTTTTCAACTAGTACTTCAAGGCATTATTTTTATACCCTGCGCCACACTGTGGAACAGGGTATTATAAGTTAGTGTATATGTTTGCAACACCCAGAAGGAGACGAGATATACACATGGTGTCTGTGGCAAAAATGCTCAGGGTAGGCTCCTGAATCGATATAGCCATGTCCGTCTGTCCGTGAACACATTTTTGTAATCAAAGTGTAGGTCGCAGTTTTAGTCCAATCGACTTCAAATTTGGCACAAGTATGTTTTTGGCTCAGAATAGAACCCTATTGATTTTGGAAGAAATCGGTTCAGATTTAGATATAGCTCCCATATATATATATATATATATATATATATATATATATATATATATATATATATATATATATATATATATATATATATATATATATATATATATATATATATATATATATATATATATATATATATATATATATATATATATATATTTCGCCCGATATGGACTTATATGGCCCCAGAAGCCAGAGTTTTACCCTAATTTACTTAAAAATTTGCACAAGAAGAACAATTGGTACTATAGTTAAGTGTGCAAAATTTTATTGAAATCGGTTCAGATTTAGATATAGCTCCCATATATATCTTTCGCCCGATATGGATTAATACGGTCTCAGAATCCAGAGTTTTACCCCAATTTGGTTGAAATTTTGCACAGGGAGTACAATTAGTAGTATAGTTAAGTGTGCCAAATTTTATTGAAATCAGTTCAGATTTAGATATAGCTCCCATATATAGCTTTCGCCCGACTTACACTCATATGACGACAGTGGCCAATCTTCTACTCCGATTTAATTGAAATTTTGCACAGGGAGTAGAATTAGCATTGTAGCTATGCGTGCCAAATTTGGTTGAAATCGGTTCAGATTTAGATATAGCTTCCATATATAGCTTTCGGCCGATTTACACTCATATGACAACAGAGGCCAATCTTCTACTCCGATTTAATTGAAATTTTGCACAGGGAGTACAATTAGCATTGTAGCTATGCTTGCCAAATTTGGTTGAATATATATATATATATATATATATATATATATATATATATATATATATATATATATATATATATATATTTCGCCCGATATGGACTTATATGGCCCCAGAAGCCAGAGTTTTACCCTAATTTACTTAAAAATTTGCACAAGAAGAACAATTGGTACTATAGTTAAGTGTGCAAAATTTTATTGAAATCGGTTCAGATTTAGATATAGCTTCCATATATAGCTTTCGGCCGATTTACACTCATATGACAACAGAGGCCAATCTTCTACTCCGATTTAATTGAAATTTTGCACAGGGAGTACAATTAGCATTGTAGCTATGCTTGCCAAATTTGGTTGAAATAGGTTCAGATTTAGATATATCTCCCATATATAGCTTTCGCCCGATTTACACTCATATGACCACAGAGGCCAATTTTTAACTCCGATTTAGTTGAAATTTTGCGCAGGGAGTAGAATTAGCATTGTAGCTATGCGTGCCAAATTTGGTTGAAATCGGTTCAGATTTAGATATAGCTCCCATATATATGTTTTTCTGATTTCGACAAAAATTGTCAAAATACCAACATTTTCCTTGTAAAATCGCCACTGCTTAGTCGAAAAGTTGTAAAAATGACTCTAATTTTGCTAAACTTCTAATACATATATATCGCGCGATAAATCATAAATAAACTTTTGCGAAGTTTCCTTAAAATTGCTTCAGATTTAAATGTTTCCCATATTTTTTTTTTAGTAACATTGTGTTCCACCCTAGTGCATTAGCCGACTTAAATTTTGAGTCTATAGATTTTGTAGAAGTCTTTCAAATTCTGTCCAGATCGAGTGATATTTAAATGTATGTATTTGGGACAAACCTTTATATATAGCCCCCAACACATTTGACGGATGTGATATGGTATCGAAAATTTTGATCTACAAAGTGGTGCAGGGTATAATATAGTCGGCCCCACCCGACTTTAGACTTTCTTTACTTGTTTTAATTAAGATTACAATGTTGAAACGTTCTTGTGTATAAAATATATACATTAGTTAATATCTTGGAAGATGTCTATTAAATTCAAAAACAAATAAGAATTTTTTAAATTAAGGTCTTGTCTAATTTATCTTAAAAAATATATATTTAGTTATATAAATAATTTAGTTAAACTGCTAATAATAATACAAATGAAGTTAATCTAGCAAGCATTAATCAAAAATTTATTTAATTATTTAAACTAAATTAAAGTAAATAATTTAATATAATTATTTAAATACTTATTTAAACTAAATATAAAAGGCCGAATAAAAGGAGAATTAATAGGTTTGAATTAAATTATTACGTATACTGAATTAAAAATAAGTATTATAAAAACTAATGTATCCACACTGAACTTTTGCCTTAACATTATCCATACTTGAGGTTAAAACGTTAACGCCACAAAAATTCTATAGTGGTGGAATAAAAACTTATTTAGAAAATTTAGTTCAATGTACGTGTTTCTTTTTTCATTTATTATATTAAATTTTTATTTAAAAAATTAGTTTGGCACATTAATGCATTTATCACGAACCGAAATTATCTTTATCCTTAGTATTATAAAAAATCTTCATTTCATTACAAAAGAGTTCGAGAATTTTGTTAGAACAGGGCTAACATAAAAATTAAACGCAGTAAATTTTTAAAAGTTTGGGTGACGTATAAGTTATATTTATTACAAGAGCCATTGTGGCGTATGAGTATTAACAATAAAATAATAATTGATATTTTCTAAGGCTTCTATTTCCAAACAGTACGTTACGGCATAACATTGTAATTATTTTTTAATTAAGAAAACAATGTGGAAACATTACCCACACTCTTGTTCATAAAATCTATACCTTAGTTAATAACTTTAAGCATTTTTATTAAAAACAAAAACAAATCCGTAAGAAATACAAGCTTCTCAAACACGTACTTGAGATCTGGTAAAGTAATTAAACTTGGAAAATTCTTTATTGCCTCAAACAAAATGAGAAATCTGTAAAATGGCTATTGAAGAAAGAAAAAAAAAAACAGACCAAAAACTTCCATGGTCAAAGAATCCCAGATTGCAAAAGTTAGCTTACTCATTGTAAGAATAACCATAGGCACATTATAATGTACCAAAGAGAAATCAATTGGGAATTTAGGCAAACCATGCTGGGTAGCCCAGCAAACTCAACCTCATACCATGCAGCATCCTCATCATTACAATTTTTTTCATAGTTTGACCCATAAGATCTAGATAATTCGTATGAAAGCATGGAAGAGAATGGCAATGAAAAAAAAAACAAATAATCAAATGATATTGAGACAGAGATAGGTTTCGGCAAATTTATACAGATAATACACGCATAGCGCTAAAATATATTTCATAGCTTCTCGTATTATGGCCATCCCCCATTTGTTCTTCGAACAATGAAACGTGACTTTTTCAAACTGTTGTGAAATTGCCGGAAAAAAATATCTGATTTGTTTTTATACCCACCATTATAGACGGGGGTATAATAAGTTTGTCATTCCGTTTGTAACACATCGAAATATCGATTTCCGACTATATAAAGTATATATATTCTTGATCAGGGAGAAATTCTAAGACGATATAAACATGCCCGTCTGTCCGGCGGTCTGTCTGATGTAATCACGCTACAGTCTTCAATAATGAAGCAATCGTGTTGAAATTTGGCACAGATTCGTTTTTTGATTGCAGGCAGATCAAGTTCGAAGATGGACTATATCGGTCCAAGTTTTGATATAGTCCGCATATAAACCGATTTCTCGATTTGGGGTCTTGGGCTTTTTAAAAAAAACGTAGTTTTTGTCCAATTAGCCTAAAATTGAAAATCTAGAGGTACTTGAGGACCATAAAGATGTGTGACGAAAATGGCGCCCATCGGACCATGTTTTGGTATAGCCCCCCATATATACCGATCTCCCGATTTTGCTTCTTGGGCGTCTAGAAACTTATTTTCTATCCGATTTGTCTGAAATTGAAAATCTAGAGGTACTTGAGGACCATAAAGAGGTGTGACGAAAATGGTGCCCATCGGACCATGTTTTGGTATAGCCCCCATATAGACCGAGGTGTGTCGAAAATGGTCCGTATCGGTCCATGTTTTGGTATAGCCCCCATCTTCGATCTTCGAATTTGGTTCTTGGGCGTTTCCGAACTGCCCTCGTATATAAAGTATATATATTTATAATCAGGGAGAAATTCTAAGACGATATAGCCATGTCCGTCTGTCTGGCTGGCTGTCTGTCTGTTTGTCTGTTGTAATCACGCTACAGTCAATAATAAAGCAATCGTGCTGAAATTTTGCACAAACTCGACTTTTGTCTGCAGGCAGGTCAAGTTCGAAGTTGGGCTGTATCGATACAGGTTTTGATATAGTCCCCATATAAACCGACCTCTCGATTTTGGGTCTTGGGCTTATAGAAACCGTAGTTTTTATCCAATGTGTGCCAAAAATGCTGAGTATCGGTCCATATTTTGGTATAGCCCCCATATAGACCGATTTTACTTCTTGGGCTTCAAGCATCCGAAGTTGTTATCCTATTTGCCTGAAATTGGAAATCTAGAGATATTTTCGGGCCATAGAGAGGTGTGCCGAAAACGGTGAGTATCGGTCCATATTTTAGTATAGCCCCCATAAGAACGTTCTCCCGATTTAACTCCTTGGCTTTCTAGAAACCGTAGTTTTTATCCGATTTGCCTGAAATTTTAAATATTCTAGTATTTTAGGTTCATAGAAACGTGTATCGGATTAAGTTTTTATCGGTCCATTTGGTAATGCCTTCATATAGACCAATTTCACTTCTTGAGGGTATAGAAGGCGCACTGATAATGAAAATTGCTTAGATTAGGTTAGGTTAGGTTACAGCCCGATGTATCAGGCTCACTTAGACTATTCAGTCCATTGTGATACCACATTGGTGAACTTCTCTCTTATCACTGAGTGCTGCCCGATTCAATGTTAAGCTCAATGACAAGGGACCTCCTTTTTATAGCCGAGTCCGAACGGCGTTCCACATTGCTGTGAAACCACTTAGAGAAGCTTTGAAAACCTCAGAAATGTCACCAGCATTACTGAGGTGGGATAATCCACCGCTGAAAAACTTTTTGGTGTTCGGTCGAAGCAGGAATCGAACCCACGACCTTGTGTATGCAAGTCGGGCATGCTAACCATTGCACCACAGTGGCTCCCAAAAATTGCTTGAAACTCAATGTAAAATTTCCAGATTTTACCTTTTTTACTCGGGAGCAAATCTACAGATATAAGATTTCAAATCAAGACGTTATTTTATAATTTTCTTGCACACTTACAAGAAATGTTAATGATTCCTCTAAAACTCAAACAAAAATTGTTCTTATAAATCCAGAATGTGATATAGTCTTCATAGGCAAAATCTTTAAATTTATCTTCGGAAAGTGTAATGATTGAACTGCTCTGCTTGATCTGTCCCCAAAATCCCCTGAAATTTCAAAGGAAACCCTAATATTTGATTCATGGTGGTGGGTATTTAAGATTCGGCTCGGCCGAACTTACTGCTGCATATACTTGATTGTTTTTATTTTTGCTATTGAAAATATTTCCGCCATACCATAGGAATAGGAAATTATTCAAATTATTCCCATTAATATAGGCAATTAAATGCTAAGTGCACAAGTAATTGGTCAGGCAGGCTTTGATTAGTTACATATGGATTTACAAAATGTTTTATATACACGCAGAGAAGAAACATGATTGTCACAATCATATTTGAAGAGCAAAATAATATGATAGGAGCTATTTTTGCGGCGACCATGTAACATTTTCACCTGCAACCATGTTGGCTCAGTGAACATGGTTCTAAGAAAAATAAAATTGTCCTCATCAAAAATGTTATTATATTGATAAATAGAATTTTGTTTCCACTAAAAGACAATGGTCACGATCTAAAATGTTATGGTATTCATTCAAAATGTTTTTCTTCCAGTTAAAAAAACATGGTCACAACCTAAAATGTTTTGATCTTTATGAAAAAAACTTTTTTCATCGTCGAAAAAAGGACGCCATTTGAGAAAAGAAAACACAAAATTAACTTTATTTATTTGTTTTTATTTATTTATAAACTAATTCATTGTTTATTTGTATTTAACATATAATGCCGTTCAAGCAAACATCATATATTTTTACACACACTATTTTATTTCAATTTCAACAATAACAGGTTGGCTGATAAGTCCCCGGTCTAACAAAGAAAAACACATTTTTATACCCTGCGCCACACTGTGTAACAGGGTATTATAAGTTAGTGCATATGTTTGTAACACCCAGAAGGAGACGAGATAGACACATGGTGTATTTGGCAATAATGCTCAGGTGGGTCAGGTGGGTCAAAATCTAGGTCGCAATTTAAGTCCATTCGCCTTCAAATTTGGCACATGTTCCTAATTTGTGTCAGAATAGCACCCTATTGATTTGGGAAGAAATCGGTTCAGATTTAGATATCTTTCGCCCGATGCACTAATATGGACCCAGCAGCCAGAGTTTTATACCGATTTGCTTGAAATTTTGTACAAACATAACACTTAGTCGTATAGTCAAGTGTGCAAAATTTGATTGAAATCGGTTCAGATTTAGATATATGAACGATTTGGACTAATATGGTTCTAAAAGCCAGAGTTTTGGCCCAATTTGGTTGAAATTTCGCACAGGGAGTAGATTTAGCATTGTAGCTATGCGTGCCAAATTTGGTTGAAATCGATTCAGATTTAGATATAGCTCCCATATATATCTTTCGCCCTATATGCACTTATATGGACCCAGAAGCCACAGTTTTATCCCGATTAGCTTGAAATTTTGCACAAGAAGTACAATTGGTAGTATAGTCATGTGCGCCAAATTTGATTGAAATCGGTTCAGATTTAGATATAGCTTCCATATATAAGTTTTTCTGATTTCGACAAAAATGGTCAAAATACCAACATTTTCTTTGTTAAATCGCCACTGCTTAGTCGAAAAGTTGTAAAAATGGCTCTAATTTTCCTAAACTTACATATACAGTATGTCAAGAAAGTCTTTTGACATTGCCAAATATTTCAAATTCTAGAAATAATTGAAATATTAAATATTTTATTTTTTTGCAGCAATGCTGTGTACGTATGTATACTTTGCAAAATACATAATAAAATATTTTTTTAAATTTCATTATATTTAATTTTGGAACAAAACATAATTTTTATCCCATTGTCAAAACACTTTCTTGACATACTGTATATATCATAAATAAACTTTTGCGAAGTTTCCTTAAAATTGTTTCAGATTTAAATGTATCCCAAATTTTTATACCCTGCTCCACACTGTGGAACAGGGTATTATAAGTTAGTGCATATGTTTGCAACACGCAGAAGGAGACGAGATAGACACATGGTGCTTTGGCAAAAATGCTCAGGGTGGGCTCTTGAGTCGATATAGCGATGTCCGTCTGTCCGTGAACACATTTTTGTAATCAAAGTCTAGGTCGCAGTTTTAGTCCAATCGACTTCAAATTTGGCACAAGTATGTGTTTTGGCTCAGAATAGATCCCTATTGATTTTGAAAGAAATCGGTTCAGATTTAGATATAGCTCCCATATATATATTTCGCCCGATATGGACTTATATGGCCACAGAAGCTAGAGTTTTACCCTAATTTGCTTAAAATTTTGCACAAGAAGAACAATTAGTACTATAGTCAAGTGTGCCAAATTTTATTGAAATCGGTTCAGATTTAGATATAGCTCCCATATATATCTTTCGCCCGATATGGACTAATACGGTCCCAGAAGCCAGAGTTTTACCCCAATTTGGTTGAAACTTTGCACAGGGAGTAGAATTAGCATTGTAGCTATGCGTGCCAAATTTGGTTGAAATCGGTTCAGATTTAGATATATCTCCCATATATATATTTCGCCCGATTTACACTCATATGACCACAGAAGCCAATTTTTTGTTCCGATTTAGTTGAAATTTTGCGCAGGGAGTAGAATTAGCATTTTAACTATGCGTGCCAAATTCGGTTGAAATCGATTCAGATTTAGATATATCTCCCATATATAGCTTTCGCCCGATTTACACTCATATGACCACAGAGGCCAATTTTTTGCTCCGATTTAGTTGAAATTTTTCGCAGGGAGTAGAATTAGCATTGTTGCTATGCGTGCCAAATTTGTGTGAAATCGGTTTAGATTTAGATATAGCTCCCATATATATTTGTCGCCCGATATGGACTTATATGGCCCCAGAAGCCAGAGTTTTGGCCCAATTTGGTTGAAATTTTGCACTAGGAGTACAATTGGTAATATAGTCATGTGTGCCAAATTTGGTTGAAATCGGTTCAGATTTAGATATAGCTCCCATATATATGTTTTTCTGATTTCGACAAAAATGGTCAAAATACCATCATTTTCCTTGTAAAATCGCCACTGCTTAGTCGAAAAGTTGTAAAATGACTCTAATTTTCCTAAACTTCTAATACATATATATCGCGCGATAAATCATAAATAAACTTTTGCGAAGTTTCCTTAAAATTGCTTCAGATTTAAATGTTTCCCATATTTTTTTACTAACATTGTGTTCCACCCTAGTGCATTAGCCGACTTAAATTTTGAGTCTATAGATTTTGTATAAGGCTAACAAATTCTGTCCAAATCGAGTGATATTTAAATGTATGCATTTGGGACATACCTTTATATATAGCCCCCAACACGTTTGACGGATGTGATATGGTATCGAAAATTTATATCTACAAAGTGGTGCAGGGTATAATATAGTCGGCCCCGCCCGACTTTAGACTTTCCTTACTTGTTTTTTACTAAAATTGTGTTCCACCCTAGTGCATTAGCCAACTTAAATTTTGAGTCTATAGATTTTGTAAAAGTCTATCAAACCGATTTCAACTAAATCTGAACCGATTTCAATCAAATTTGGCACACATGACTATACTACTAATTGTACTCCTTGTGCAAAATTTTAACCAAATTCCATCCACACGCAAAAAAATAATTCTTTCCTCCCAAACGAAATTTTAGACAAACAAAGTTCGTTTCTCATTTGCTTTTCGCTGTAAGGAAGTATATTTAGAAGAAAAGTATATACTGTTTGTGATAAACGTTTATTCTTTTCCAGGATGTAAAAACAATCTTATAAAGACAAACTCAAAAAAACATTGTTTTCTTGCTAATTGCATATTCCCTTATATCTTTCTCACATCCACGAGGTTTTTTAGTTCTTAACACCTTTTCCTGTAATAACAACAATGTAGAAGAAATTATACGATTTTACAAATTTTTAATTTTTTTTTACCTTTCGCCTGGACAGAGAATCGAACCGCGGACCATGCACTTTGTAAGCCAACACACTAACCACTGAGTTATGTACCTGTTATGGTCATCAATAGATAAATATCCATATAAGTTATATTTATATAACATAGCTTGCGGCGCCCACGAACCATATAAACAAAGTTTATTTAACAGAAACAAACATTTAGTTTGGCACCGTAGAGCAGTGGTTGCTACGTCCGACTTGCATGCCAAGGGTCGTGGGTTCGATCCCTGCTTCGACCAAAGTTTTTTTTTGTTTTTTTTTTTTTTTTAACTATATTCCAGATATGTTCGGAAGATTCCGAAAAAATGTTCCACATTACATTGTAGTATATTAAATTTTGAACTGTAAAATGTGTCTTATTAAAGACCTAAAGTCAGAAAAGAACAGTGTTTGATATAAACGAAATGGACTGTGTTGTTGTTTCAAAAATAACTTTTTTATTGAAAAAATAAAAATTTTGTAACAAACGAATTTTTTTGGTGATAAAAGTTAAAAATTTTCGAAGCAATTCAAAAAACTCTAACAAAAGAAAAACGTTTTCGGTACACGTTTTCCAAACGTTTTTTTTTCTTTGCGTGCATAGGATTTGGGAATATTTGATAGCAAAATCCACGAATGCCAAGAAACGAATCAGTTTCCTTTTAAATTTCAATGTTTTTTAGGGCAAATGTTTTTATTTTAGTATAATATTGGTGCGTGACAACAATAAAGTTGTCTTGGTTTAGACGTAGGTTAGGTTGGGTTAGGTGTAGTGGCAGGCCGATGTATCAGGCTCACTTAGACTATTCACTCCATTGTGATACCACAGTGGTGAACTTTTCCCTTATCACTGAGTGCTGACCGATTTCATGTTAAACTCAATGACAAGGGACCTCCTTTTTATAGCCGAGTCCGAACGGCGTTCTACATTGCAGAGCAACTACTTAAATAAGATTTGAAACACTCAGAAATGTCAACAGCATAAGTGAGGTGGGATAATTCACCACTGAAAAACTTTTTTGGTGTTCGGTAGAAGGAGGAATCGAACCCACGACCTTGTGTATGCAACGCGGGCATGCTAACCATAGCACCACGATGGCTCCGTGGTTTAGACGTCGACCTGATTGTATTATCAGGCAAATATAAATAATGAAAACAAATGTAATTACTGCATTCCGATCGCTTCCTATTTATTCTAGGATTTTTTTATTTTGCAAAAAAAAATATGGAACATTATCACACAGTAGAAAATTATCTCACACATATCCATTGAGGATTTTGCATACACTATGTAATTGTTGTATAATTGCATAACATACATTGTTATTATAAATAATTCTATTTTATCTTTTGCTTTGGCATAAAGAACCCCACATGTATCTAAAATGAATATAAAAAATGCAATATATTATATAAATGTGACATAGTTAATTGCAATACAATTTCATGCTCGTTTTATTATGTCCATTTAATGGCATAGTTATTATAGTTATTTAATTAGCCTCCGCTCCCGCGTTCATGTTCCATTACAAATATTATTTAATTTTAATATGATTTTAATTGTTATTAAAGTCCTATGACAAATGCGATAATGTATTGCATTAGAGATTGCAATATGTAATGGGAAAGAAATATAGGAAAACTAAAGCCATACACTCAGAGAAGAATGAACCCCGTCACAAGTTAAAATGAACTTACCGGTGAGAATATTGAACTTCGTATGGCGCCAAAGAAATTGGTACTTACAGCAAATTCATAAAGTTATTTCAATTTAAGACTATATATCTATAGACAAATAAATTTTCCAATTTAATAAATAAAAATAAATAAATACATAATAAATTGGAACAAAAAACATAAGGGTCCTATTGAAAGTTTAAGATTACTTTTTAGTGATATATATAAGTAGTACAAAATATGAAACATTTTGAAAACGGACAAACCTTATTCATTATCAACCTATTATCCCCAGAAGAATAAATAAATTGTTGAGGCAATGTTTATTTTTGCCATAATTAATTACAAGAAAATCAGAAACATTTCAACAATTCAACAGTTATTTTTTTTACTAAGTCTTATGTATGTTTAAAATGTACTTTTTGCTCCATTAAGAAAACAAGAAAATCCCCAAAAAAATGTTGGAATACTAACGTTATTTTTAACAACAATTTAATTCACCTACATACATTTTAAATTAAATATAATGTAATGTAAACCTTTACACAACTATAACATATTCGTTATACAGAAAAAATCTATTAAGTCCTTTTATGTAAAACATATACAAATTTATTTTGCAAGCAAAAAAGAAACCAAAAAAATAGAAACCTAGCTTTTACCCAAAAAAAAAAAAAAAACAAAGAAAAAACGAAACCTTGCATATTTTGTAACTTGTACCATAATTTTCATCATAATGTGGCATACTTTTAGGAACAGTGGTGGTATTGTAGGCAAATAGCCTACAATTCTCTTAATTGAGGTCGGAAATATAGTGTTTAAACAAATGCGGGAGGTCATTAAGCTAATGCACATGAATGAATTTTTGTTATAAATTTCAATTTATATTGTAAATTCTAATTTATAAGCATGGATGGCAAAAATAAATTATGGCAAAAAAAATGTATGGTATTTTAAATGTTAGTTTATATTTGTAGTAATTTATATTGAAACATGGTTAGAAAAATAGAGTAAATTAAATGCAACAATGAAACCGACCATTTGTTTCATTTAATGTCTGGTATAGAAATTTTCTCATATTATATGGTAGAATTCAAACAAATAAGGTAGATTTTGTTGTTAAATTTTTAAAATATTCCAACTAAGAGGTACTTCAATATTTTATATAAATAAGATTTTTCACAAAATTTTCTGTAGCAATAAAATTTTGACAAACTTTTCTATAGAAATAAAATTTTGACAAAAGTTTCTATAGAAATAAAATTTTGACAAAAAAAAATTTCACAAAATTTTCTATAGAAACAAGATTTTCCATAGAAACAAAATAAAGTTTCTAAAAAAATAAATTTTTGACAAAATTTCCATTTGAAATATATTTTGTATCTAATTTTACAATTATTAATCGAGCTTTATGGACAAAAGTTAGATTGAGGAACTTGATTAATAGAGTCATTGAAAATAAAATGCCAGATACAAATCTATACAAAATACAAATATAAAAATACAATTTTGAGAAAATTCTTTATAGAAATAACAATGACAATGTTTTCTATAGAAATAAAATTTTGACAAAAAAAATTGACAAAATTTTCTATAGAAATAAAATTTTGACAAAAAAAGTTGACAAAATTTTCTATAGAAACAAAATAAAGTTGACAATATTTTCTATAGAAATAAAATTTTGAGAAAATTTTCTATAAAAATATAAAGCCAGATAGATCGCACAAAATGTTTTTATTTTCCAGAAGCTGTATCTTTGGCCATCGACTGCCGCAAATCTCTAAATGAGATGGCTGAACAGCACAATAATCACCTAATATGGGTGCCTGGCCATAGGAACATACCGGGGAACTGCGAAGCAGATGAGCTAGCAAGGCTTGGGACTACCTTACATATTGCAGGGGAACTAGAATCTGTTGGTATGCCTCTGGCTACCTGTAAGCTCTTACTGCGTGGGAAGGCTGTCATGATGGCAAATGTTCGATGGGAGAATTGCAAGGGTTGTAACGACACCAAGCAAATATGGTCCCATTTAAACTTAAACCGCACACTAAATGTGCTAGTGTTCTCGAGACGCCAGATATCACTCCTGATATCTGCTATAACGGGTCGCTGCCTGATAGGCGATTTTGCAAAAACTATTGGTGCGAAGTATAATGACTATTGTATGAGCTGTCATGATGCGGAAGAAAAGGAATCAATAAAACACCACTTGTGTGAGTGTCCTGCATTTTGTGTAATGCGTAAGCAAATCTTAGGGGCATATAGCTTCAGATTACTGGCGGATCTGGAAAACGTTAACTTAAGCAGTCTGCTAATGTTTTTGGAACAATCAAGGTTCAGCGGTTAAAACTAGAAGTGCCCATATGTAATAGGTACTTTTAGTTAATGTGGTATCACAATGAACTGAATAGTCTGAGTGAGCCTGAATCTTAATCGGGCTGCCACTTTAACCTAACCTAACCTTTGGCTTGGAATGAATACCAAAATCCTTAAAGGAAAAAAATGTTTGACAAAATTTTCTATAGAAATAATATTTTGACAAAATTTCCTATAGAAATAAAATTTGGACACAATTTTCTATAGAAATTAAGTATTGAGAAAATTTTCTATAGAAATAAAATTTTGACAACATTTTCTATAAAAATAAAATTTTGACAAATTTTTGTATAGAAATAAAATTTTGACAAAATTTTCTATAGACATAAAATTTTAACAAAATGGCAAAGGAAAAGAGATATGCTTGCAAATTTGTTTAGGCAGTAGCCGACTATTAAACCCTTTTTCGGAAGGTTCAAGTGTATTTCACTTTGGGTTGAGTGAATTACCCGAATTTATTCTGATAATTGGTTGATAGTTTTGCTGCAAGTAGAGGATGCTGATGAGGAATGTGGTAATTCCGAAACAGCTGTACATCCAACCATCTTGCAGTCTATAGGGCTTTGCCCAAATAAATTTGACAAGCATACTTTTCCTCTGTTGGTTAAGCTACACTTGTAGTTTAATCAATTCATGGCTTTAAGCTGAGATCAAAAACAACAATAACGATTGAAGAGAAGTCAACAATAACAAACAAAACAAAATTTTCTATAGAAATAAATGTTTGACAAAATTTTCTATACAAATAAAATTTTGACAAAATTTTCTAGGGAAATAAATTTTTGACAAAGAAAAAACAAATTGACAAAATTTTCTATAGAAATAAAATAAAGTTTCTAAAGAAATAAAATTTTGACAAAATCACCTATAGAAATAAAATTTGAACAAAATATTCTATAGAAATAATATTTTGACAAAATTTCCTATAGAAATAAAATTTGGACAAAATTTTCTATAGAAATAAATTATTGAGAAAATTTTCTATAGAAATAAATTATTGACAAAATTTTCTATACAAATAAAATTCTGACAAAATTTTCTATAGCAAAAAAATGCAGACAAAATTTTCTATAGCAAAACAAATCTTCACAAAAATTTCTATAGAAAAAAAATCTTGACAAAATTTTCTATAGAAAAAAAATTTTGACAAAATTACCTATAGAAATAAAATTTGGACAAAATTTTCTATGGAAATAAAATTTGGCAAAAAAAAAACGCATTGAAAAAATTTTCTATAGAAACAAAATAAAGTTTCTAAAGAAATAAAATTTGAACAAAATTTTCTATAGAAATAATATTTTGACAAAATTTCCTATAGAAATAAAATTTGGACAAAATTTTCTATAGAAATAAATTATTGAGAAAATTTTCTATAGAAATAAATTATTGAGAAAATTTTCTATAGAAATAAAATCTTGACAAAATTTTCTATAGCAAAAAAAAAATTCAGACAAAATTTTCTATAGCAAAAAAATTCAGACAAAATTTTCTATAGAAAAAAAATCTTGACAAAAATTTCTATAGAAAAAAAATCTTGACAAAATTTTCTATAGAAAAAAAATCTTGACAAATTTTTCTATAGAAATAAAATTTTGACAAAATTTTCTATAGGAATAAAATTTTGACAAAATTTTCTATAGAAATAAAATTTTGACAAAATTTTCTATAGAAATAAAACTTTGACAAAATTTTCTATAGAAATAAAATTTTGACAAAATTTTCTATAGAAATAAAAGTTTGATCAAATTTTCTATAGAAATAAAAGTTTGATCAAATTTTCTAAAGAAAAAAAGTTTTGAGAAAATTTTCTATAAAAATATAAAGCCAGATAGGTCGCAAAAAATGTTTTTATTTTCAAGAAGCTGCATCTTTGGACAACATTTTCTATAGAAACAAATTTTTAACAAAATTGTCTATAGAAATAAAATTGTGACAAAATGTCCTATAGAAATAAAATTTGGATAAAATTTTCTTGAGAAATAAATTGTTTACAAAATTTTCTATAGAAATAAAATTTTGATAATATTTTCTATAGAAATAAAATTTTGATAAAATTTTCTATACAAATAAAATATTGAGAAAATTTTCTATATACATAAAATTTTGATAAAATATTCTATAGAAATAAAATTTTGAGAAAATTTTCTATATACATAAAATTTTGACAAAATTTTCTACAGAAAGAACATTTTGGGAAAATTTTCTATACAAATTTTAACCAAAATTTCTATAGCAAAAAAAAATTGACAAAATTTTCTATAGAAATAATTTTTTTTATAGAAATAATATTTTGACAAAATTTTCAATAGAAATAAAATTTTGACCAAATATTCTATAGAAATAAAATGGTGGCACAATATTCTATAGAAATAAAATTTTGACAAAATTTTCTATCTTTGGCTTGGAACGAATACCAAAATCCTCAAAGGAAGATCAAAATCTTTGGATCCAAGTAAAATTTTTTCAGTGTAGACATATGTAATAATATATTTTTTTGAGGGTGTATATGTAGTAATATTTATAGTTAATGTGGTATCATAATTGTCTGAATAGTCTAGGTTAAAGTGGCAGCATGATTAAGATTCAGGCTCACTTAGACTACTCAGTCCATTGTGATCAAATAGTCTAAGTGAGCCTGAAATAAAGAGGGCTACAATTTAAACCTAACCTTAAACCTGAAAAATTAAACGTGGATCCAGAGATTTTGACCGTCCTTTAAGGATTTTGGTATTGATTCAGCTTCTTTAAAATTAAGACATTTGTTGGCAACCTCTCTGTCTTTAAATCTAGGATAAATAAAATTAAAATTATGCAACAGATCTCATTTATCGAATTTTAATTCTATTTTCGCTGTGTATTAATAAATTTGTTTGTACGTGAATACAAACAAATGCCAGATTAAAAATTTAACGGATACTTCAAAGTAAAAAATGTTTTCTAATTCAAAAAAAAACTTTAAAGCAAAGATACCAAATCTTCAAGATAAGTTTTAGCGATAGGAATATAAGAAGCATTTTTATCTTAAATCTAAAGATTAAATATTTCAGTTAATTTAGGGACGATTTCTTTAAATCAAAAATATGTTTCTTTTCTTTAAGGAAATTGTGTCTTAGGTCAAAGACATGCAGCTTTAACGAAGGAACGAAAATTCTCAAAATTTGCGTCCTAAATTAAAAAAAAATTGTTGATGCAAAGATTATAAACTTTATTTTAATTAAAATTTCCTTATTTTAAAGAAATTTGTCCTTAATATTTTATAAATTGCGCATCCTAAAATTAAGGATGCGTAATCTTTAATATCACGTAAATACTTTTTTCAGTGTACTCAATTGCATAACAAGGCTATACCCCGCCGCACCCGATTTTCTACTTTACTCAGTTCTTTTCTAAAACGCTCAATCAATCATATAAATAGTAAATATAAACATTACAAATTTTTCATTTTTTTTATAATGTATTCTTTATGATTTTTGTATGACTGCATGTTTTGCCAATTTTGGTCATGGCTAGGATGTTTAAAAATAGTTTCCCCTTATACAAGTTTACACTGTTGATGTGCAGCAAAAAAAAAAAGTAAAAAAATAAAACAAATGCACATCCTTAAGTCCCTACATCACTTTCCAACAAATGTCTTACTTATGTCGCAATGACGATGATGAGGATGACAACGATATCAAGAATTCCTGTCTCACTCCCGAATATGCAAATATTAAGTGGAAATGTCTGGAAACTTTGTTTTTGAGATATTTTTCTTTCGATTTTTCATCTTTTTTTCTTTTGCTTGGTGTTCATTTACATGTAAATGTCTTATTTTGATAAATTTAATTACAAGATGAAAAATTCCCTCCCAGAATCTACTGGAAAATTTTTACAAAACTCCCCAACTGTCTGCAAATTATTAACGGCAATGGGTAAAATAGAAAATCTGAAAATGTGTGTTTTCGCAATTTCTTTCTTTTTTTTTCTCTCTCTCTCTCTGTTTGAATTGTCTCTGTCTGGGATTTCTGCTTGATGTGATGCATGCTAGCTGTCAAGAGCATTTTAGGCATAAATTTTTAAAGTTTGTTGCCTTTTTGGCTGGCATGGGTGTTTTTGTTTCAGTCATGCGTGTAATTTTTTCTTTTAGTTTTTGATATTTGGTGACATCCGAATGTGTTAATTCACTTAGAGCAATGGGAAAATAAAATTTTTATGTTTAAAAATTATTTGGCAAGGTCTAGCTCTAGAGAAATTGAGATGGTTGGATTTGTTTTTGTTACAGTTAGAAGTATATCTCATTACAGTGCTGTAAGATTTCCTATAGAGAGTGATTGATATGTTATGCAAAAACAAGTATATACGGCCGTAAGTTCGGCCAGGCCGAAGCTTATGTACCCTCCACCATGGATTGCGTAGAAACTTCTACTGAAGACTGTCATCCACAATCGAATTACTTGGGTTGCGGTAACACTTGCCGATGGCAAGGTATCTTAAAACTTCCTAACACCGTAATATATACCACATAGTCCATACGTGGTATATATTAAACTAAAAAAGGCCGATAAAATAAGTATATAATTAAATTTAAAGTTTCTATAGAAATAAAATTTTGACAAAATAAAATTTTGACAACATTTTCTATAGAAGTAAAATTTGGAAAAAAATTTCTATAGAAATAAAATTTGGAAAAAATTTTCTATAGAAATAAAATTTTGACAAAATTTTCTATAGAAAAAATTTTCTATATAAAAAAAATTCTATAAAAAAATTTTCTATAAAAATAAAATTTTGGTAGATTATTTTTGGCTCGAGTGGCAACCATGATTATGAACCGATATGGACCAATTTTTGTGTGATTGGGGATCGGCTATATATATAACTATAGACCTCTATGGACCAATTTTGGCACGGTTATTAGCGGCCTTATACTAACACCACGTTGCAAGTTTCAACCGGATCGGATGAATTTTGCTCTTCCAAGAGGCTCCGGAGATCAAATCTGGGGATCGGTTTATATGGGGGCTATATATAATTATGAACCGATATGGACCAATACTTGCGTGTTTATTAGAGACCACATTCTAACACCATGTTCCAAATTTCAACCGGATCGGATGAATATTGCTCCTCCAAGCGGCTCCGGAGGACAAATCTGGAGATCGATTTATATGGGCTATATATAATTATGGACCGATATGGACCAATTCTTGCACGGTTGTTAGATACCATATACTAACACCATGTACCAAATTTCAACCGGATCGGATCAATTTTGCTCCTCTAAGAGGCTCCGGAGGTCAAATCTGTGGGTCGGCTTATATGGGGGCTATATATAATTATGGACCGATATGGACCAATTTTGGCATGGTTGTTAGAGACAATATACTAACACCACGTACCAAATTTCAATCGGATCGGATGGCTTTTGCTCCTCTAAGAGGCTCCGGAGGTCAAATCTTGGGATCGGTTTATGTGGGGGCTATATATAAGTATGGGCCGATGTGGACCAATTTTTGCATGGTCATTAGAGAACATATACCAACACCATGTACCAAATTTCAGCCGGATCGGATGAAACTTGCTTCTCTTAGAGGCTCCGCAAGCCAAATCGGGGGATAGGTTTATATGGGGGCTATATGTAATTATTGACCGATATGGACCAATTTCTGCATGGTTGTTAGAGACCATATACTAACACCATGTACCAAATTTCAGCCGGATAGGATGAAATTTGCTTCTCTTAGAGCAATCGCAAGCCAAATTTGGGGGTTCGTTTATATGGGGGCTATACGTAAAAGTGGACCGATATGGCCCAATTTTTGCCTGGTTGTTAGAGACCATATACTAACACCATCTACCAAATTTCAGCCGGATCGGATGAAATTTGCTTCTCTTAGAGGCTCCGCAAACCAAATCTGGGGGTCGGTTTATATGGGGGCTATACGTAAAAGTGGACCGACATGGTCCATTTGCAATACTATCCGACCTAAATCAATAACAACTACTTGTGCCAAGTTTCAAGTCGACAGCTTGTTTCGTTCGGAAGTTAACGTGATTTCAACAGACGGACGGACGGACATGCTTAGATCGACTCAGAATTTCACCACGACCCAGAATATATATACTTAACGCGGTGTTAGAGCAATATTTCGATGTGTTACAAACGGAATGACAAAGTTAATATACCCCCCATTCCATGGTGGAGGGTATAAAAATGGCAGAGCTATCAGGTACAAATTGCTGTTTCTATTTTCCAAGAACACGATTGGTTTATAAAGGCCTTATACGGAAACGTTGATCGGTATAAACTATATTTTACAAACACGGACGAAAAAGACTGTTTTTCATATGTTTGGGTGTAAAAATTATATGTTTGGAAATTCAGTTTTTTAACACAATATTTTTATGTGCAAGCATATAATGTTCATAAACTAGCATAACATGTTTGGCACATATATGTTAATATGTTAGAACATAGTATTTTTGGGACATAAGCTGTTTGTAAATATAATATGCTTAGATGCAAACATATATTAATTTAGAAATAGCCTATAAACATATATGTGTTTAGAAAGATAGTATACTGCAAGTAAAATAATTGAAATAACCAATTGGCGCCTTAGAAATATATCCAAACAAAGAAAATTTCACTAAAATTTTTTTCGACCAGTGTATGCCCTAAGGTGAAACATAATATGTTTGAACAATACAAACAATATTTTGTTTGGACCAATTCTGAAAATATATATGTTTGAAGCAAAATTTGTTTGGGGTTTATGTTACAGAAGCGATTTTTTGAGGGTGTAGATCGTTTTGAATCTCAAATACTTCCATATTAAACAAAAAATGCAATTTCCATGCTCTCAAATTGGGAGATCGGTATATATGGGAGCTACACTGGCGATCAAAACCGAGTGCATGTTTACGATATTTTTATTTAGGGTATCAAAAAATGTTGAATAATAGACGGACCATTTTGAAAATTTCGGGGAATGCTATTTATTATGTTAGTAATAAAATTTAGCAAGCAGAAAAAAATAAACTTAACTAGAATTAACAAATTCACAGGAAAAAATAAGGCAGCAGAATTTATTCAGTTTTGAACGTATTATTAGTAAGACAGTATATGTTTGGTATCAGTACGGAATCCACAATTCTTTGTTTTTAATCAGTTTTTTCGTACGCATGCTTTCAACTATATTTTGTATGATTTCACTTGGAATATTTTGCCTCTCTAATTGTACTCGGCTCCAAAGTTCTTCCATGTTACTTGGCGCTCGTTCATACTGCGCCAATCGCCTCTTGACCACAGCCCATACATTTTCGATAGGATTGAGATCTGGGCTTTGTGCTGGTCACTGCATTAACTCAAAGTTTTGTTCCAAGAGCCAGCGTTGCACAATTTTCGCTGTATGCTTTGGGTCTCCGTCTTGCTGGAAAACCACCTCCTCTTCAGGGTAGGTGCTTCTATCCACAAACTCCTGTAAATTTGTTTGGAGGATACGAAGATAGCTCTCCTTGTTCATTATCCCTTCAATTTTTACCAGCGGTCCCAAATGCCACCATGTGAAACACCCCCAAATCATTAAGCTGCCACCACCCTGTTTGACGGTTTGTTTTACATGGTGTTTTTGAATACGCTCATGAGGTCTATGCCAAAAATATTCTTTCCCATAACTTTGGAAGCGATTAATTTTTGTTTCGTCGGACCAAATTACCCGTTTCCAATCTTCCTCCGTCCAATTCTTGTGACTTTTACAGAACTTGAGTCTGGATTTTATGTTTTTATCAGATAGAGCTGGCTGTTTCTTCTTAACTGCTGAAACGTATCCAAGTCTATGAAGCGCTCTACGAGCAGTTGGTGTAATGAAGTATAAGCGCTGAAAATGTCAACGAAATCCGACAATTATTTAAAAATATATGCAATAGAAGTAAAAAATGTTTAAAATATGCACTCGGTTTTGATCGCCAGTGTATATTACAACATTACTCAATATAGTACACTAAATTTGGTGTAGCTCTTGACGAATTTAAATTATCGGTCTATATAAGGGATATATCCAATAATGGGGCGATATATCCAAATTTAGCACACATCTTTATGAACGTAAAAAACCTTTAGATGTCAAATTTCGATTTGGGTAAAAATTTCGCTTTCATTCCCTGAAGAAATCAACTGGGGAGATCGGTCTATATGGAGACAAACATATACCCTACCCAAAGAAAAAATCATGAGCGGCGTGCACGTTTCAAAATGATCCGTTCATGGAAGTGAACAGACGGTGTCAATCTGACAACAATAAAATGTCACCATGCGTTGTCAAAAACATAACTAGCGTTCATGATTTAAAAACAATGTTTACGAATTTATAAGTAAAATAGAAAGTCGGGCGGGGCAGGCTATATCATACCCTTTACCACCCCTATTGAACTAGTACAGATACGCATTTGTTGGATATTATTGGTAGAGGTTTCGGAGATAAACCGCATCTCCATATTTAAGATCACACTGAACACAAAATAAATATGTAATATTAAAGATTACGCAACCTAAATTTTAGGATGCGCAGTTTACCAATTACTAAGGACAAATTTCTTTAATATAATGAAATTTTCATTAAGATACAGTTTGTAATCTTTGCTTCAAAAATTTTTTAGTAAATTTAGGAAACAAATTTTGGAAATTTGCTTTCCTCCGTTAAAGTCGTACATCTTTGAACTACGGCCAATTTTCCTTAAAGTAAAGAAACACTTTTTTTATTTAAAGAAATCGTCCTTAAATTAACTTAAATATTGAATCTTTAAATTTAAGATAAAAGCGCTTCAAATATAGGCTAAGCCTTATTTTGAGAATTTAGCATCTTTGGTTTAAAGTTTTTTTTTTGGTATTAAGAAAACATTTTGTACACTGAAATAAAAGCATGTGCGGTTGTGTACTTGCTTCTAGGAAGTAAATTTAATTTTTTTCGTTTTTTCAGATTTTTTTCTTCATATGCTATCAAAGTCCTTTAAAAGGAAATAACGACAACTTTATTTTCAAATTTCAGGCTTGACTTCCAGTAGGAATTATGCTATGTTTCAAGTAAAAAACATCTTTTTAAAAAAGTGTTGAAAAACAGGTCCCATTTTTTGAACGATTTGTTGCTTTGTAGTCGAGTTGCAAAAAGATAACAAATTTTAAGACAATTTCATTAATTTGAAACCTATCTGCAGACATATGATGAGTTTGGCATAATTTCATTACGATAGCTTTATTATTGAAGGCTGTGCCATGATTACAATAGACATCCAGACAGACAGACGAACATCTAGATCGTCTTAGAATATATATGTATATATACTTTATATAGTTAGAAATCGATATTTCGATGTGTTACAAACGGAGTAACAAACTTATTATACCCGCCATGGGTATATAGAACTATCATTGGAATAAATCTGTTTGCTGTCAGATGAGCGGCTTAGAACTGATAACAACCTGAACTTGGTTACAATATATATCAGCAACACTGTAGTACTGTGTCTGGAGGATAGACCATTCTCTCGAATATATTTTCCATTCATTCAAAGGGTTCTGTTTTTAATTTATCTAATCTCAATAATTATATTGGTTTAATTTGTCTTTCCCAAATAACAAACTGAGTCTGTCACTCGCATCTTATAAAATTTTACCCAGACCTCTCCGGACATCTGAATCATAGGTATACAACGGTAAATGTATATTTTTGCTTAATATAGAGACATTAAAATATAATTAAAACGCTCAAGGTGTAATTTGCACTGGCAAATTGTTGGTTCAACAATTAAAAGCCTGCATTTAGTCTTGCTTGTAATAAATATATAAATTGCATACTTTGAGGCTTACCATTATTATACGTTTTCTCATGAAATTTCTAGCCAGCACTATATTTGAAAATCATTAAATGCAACCTTCGCATGATTTTTGTTCCACTTACCTAAAACGAAAATGGAGGAAACAAAAAAAAATTGTTAGTCACAAATTTTTGTATAATTATATGTAAACAGGAACACCAAAAGGATGAAAAAGGATGTAGCAGGAGGAGTAGAAGGAAATATAAAAAATACATGCTCCATCATTACGGCATGGGGAAAAAAGGCTTCATTAAAACAAATTGCATTGAAACTTTAATTAAAACAAGCCAACCAAAAAGCCAGCATAAAAAAAGAATGAGAGCTAGTAGAATAAAAAGGAATAACACACAAAATGTTGGCAGGCGGCAATATGGGAGTCGTTGCTTTACCTTAAAAACAAAAAAACAAAAAAAAAACGAACAACACAATAAAATAACAGCAGCCCACCATTATTTCGACACTTTAGAAATGTTTCGACATGTGTTATCCTTATACCTTCCTAAGCCCTCTCTCCCTCCATGACTCCTTAGCCTATGATGCAAATCTCAACACCCATTATGTGTTCCACTTGAAACTGGGGTAGTGTTACAATTTTACAGTGTAAACTTCAGAGGATAACAAAAAAAAATACACAAAAATCCTTAACATACTTTAGGGCGGTTTTAGTAAAAAAAAAAAAAAACACAGTAACAACTGCCAAGAAGTATGCCAACATATGGTCTCTTGAGTAGGTAAGTAAGTCTATCATAGCTTTGAACATGGTGAATGCTTAAAGGCCAGTTAACATTACCACAACCAACATCGACAACATGTAGGAAAACCCCATGGTATCTCCAATATTGAGGGGTGTGCTAAGGCTTGCAAATAACCAAATTAAATCCAAGATCCGGTGTGGATTTTATTGTTTCCTCTGCAGAGTATGTGAAGTATTTTTTCCACTTATGGTGGCTCTACAAATAGGCTGGTGAAATTTATAGGCATACTTAAATGGTAAAGGCATAAGATGATATAAGAGGGCTGCTATTATTACCACTCCATTACATTACACATTACACACAAGTAACTAAGGTCTAAAGTCTGGCTGGGCCGGCTTTCATATACCCTGCACCACTGTGTAGATCTACATTTGCGATACCACCAAATAATTATCTTCCCATACACATATATTTAAATCCGACCCAATCTGGACAAAATTTGATAGATTTTTTAAATTTGTTAGACTTTTTTTAAATTTAAAAACAATATTAGTAAAACAAATATGGAAAATATTTAAAACTAAAGAAATTTTTGGTCCACTTTTTTTTGGTACATTTTTTACTGTTTGTTAGAATTCTTCAAGGTTTGGTAGATTTTGCGAAATATTCCTCCCCAAAAAAAAATTTGAGAAAATTTTCCACAGAATTAAAATTTTTACCAAATGTTTTATAGAAATAAAATTTTGGAAAATATTTCTAAAGAAATAACATTTTGAAAAAAAAAAATCTATAGAAATAAAATTTTGACAAAATTTTCTATAGAAATAAAATTTTGAAATAAAATGTTGAGAAAATAATCTATAGTAATAAGATTTTAACAAAAATGTCTATAGCAAACAATTTTGACAAATATTTCTATAGAAATAAAATTAAAAAAAAAAAAATCTATGGAAATAAAATAAAAAAATGAAATGAAATTTTGACAAATTTTTCTATTAACAAAAAATTTTGATAAAATTATCTATAGAAATAAAATTTAGAGAAAAATTTCTATAGAAATAAAAATTTTATAAAATATTTCTATAGAAATTAAATTTTGACAAAATTTTTTATAGAAATAAAATATTGTCAAAATTTTCTATAGAAATAAAATTTACAGAAATTTTTTTATAGAAATAAAATTTGAAACAATTTTTTATAGAAATAAAATTTTGAGAAAATTTTCTATAAAAATAAAATTAACAGAAATTTTTTCTATAGAAATAAAATTTACAGAAATTTTTTCTATAGAAATGAAATTTTGAACAAAATTTTTTATAGAAATAAAATTTTGAGATAATTCTCTACAGAAATAAAATTTTGAAACAATTTTCGGTAGAAATAAAATTTTGAAAAAATTTTCTATAGAAATAAAATTTTGAACAAAATTTTTTATAGAAATAAAATTTTGAAAAATTTTTTATAGAAATAAAATTTTGAAAAAATGTGTTATAGAAATAAAATTTAAAATTTTTTATAGAAAATTTTTTATAGAAATAACATTTAGAGAAAATTTTCTATAGATATACAATTTTGAACAAAATTTTTTATAGATAAAATTTTGAAAAAATTTGCTATAGAAATAAAATTTTGACAAATTTTTTTTTATAGAATATTTTGAAAAAAAGATTCTATTGCATTAAAATTTTGAAGAAGAAAAAATAAAATTTTCTATAGAAATAAAATTTTGATACAAATTTCTGAAGAAATAAAATTTTGACAAAATTTTTTTATAAAAATAAAATTTAGAGAAAAATTAGTATAGCAATAAAATTTTGAAAACATTTGCTATATAAATAAAATTTTGACAAAATTTTTTATAGAAATACAATTTTGAAAAATATTTCTAAAGAAATAAAATTTTGAGGAATACAATTTTGACAAAATTTTCTATAGAAATATAACAAAATTTTCTGTAGAAATAAAGTTTTTGACAAAAATTTCTATAGAAATACAATTTTGAAAAAAAATTATAGGAATAAAATTTTGATTATTTTTATAGAAATAAAATTTAGAGAAAATTTTCTATAGAAATAAAATTTTGAACAAAATTTATAATAGAAATAAAATTTTGACAAAATTTTCTATAGAAACAACATTTTGTCAAAATTTTCTATAGAAATAAAAATGTAACAAAATTTTCTATAAAGTTAAAATTTGGACACAATTTTCTTTAGAAATAAAATTGTGAAAAATTTTCTATAGAAATAAAGTTTTGACAAAATTGTCTATAAAAATAAAATTTAAAAAAAAAATCTATAGAAATAAAATTTTGACAAATTTCTACAGAAATAAAATTTTGACAAATTTTTTTTATAAAAATAAAATTTAGAGAAAAATTAGTATAGCAATAAAATTTTGACACAATTTTTTTTTTTAGAAAAAATATTTTGAACAAAAAAGAGATTCTGTTGAATTAAAATTTTGAAGAAAAAAATCTATGGAAATAAAATTTTGAGAAATTTTTCTATAGAAATAAAATTTCGATACAAATTTCTACAGAAATAAAATTTTGACAAATTTCTGCAGAAATAAAATTTTGACATTTTTTTTTTATAAAATTTAGAGAAAAATTAGTATAGCAATAAAATTTTGAAAACATTTGCTATATAAATAAAATGTTGACTAAATTGTTTATAGAAATACAATTTTAAAAGAAATAAAATTTTAAGGAATACAATTTTGACAAAATTTTCTATAGAAATATAACAAAATTTTCTATAGAAATAAAGTTTTTGACAAAATTTTCTACAGAAATAAAATTTTGAAAAATATTTCTATAGGAATAAAATTTTGAAAAAAGATTATTATTTTTTTTATGGAAATAAAAATAAAATTTTGACAAAATTTTCTATAAAAATAAAATTTGAAGAAAAATGTTTATAGAAAAAAAATTTTGAAAAAAAAATCTATAGAAATAAAATTTTGAAAAAAAAAAATCTATAGAAATAAAATTTTGAAAAAAAAATCTATAGAAATAAAATTTTGAGAAAATTTTCTATAGAAATAAAATTTTGAAATTTTTTTATAAAAATAAAATTTAGAGAAAAATTGGTATAGCAATAAA
Source organism: Haematobia irritans (assembly GCF_050003625.1). Taxonomy (NCBI): domain Eukaryota; kingdom Metazoa; phylum Arthropoda; class Insecta; order Diptera; family Muscidae; genus Haematobia; species Haematobia irritans. The sequence goes on from NC_134397.1 coordinate 62,561,602, forward strand.
ATTTTGAAAACATTTTTCTATATAAATAAAATTTTGACAAAAAAAATTTGAGGAATAAAATTTTGACAAAATTTTCTATAGAAATAAAATTTTAAAAAAATATTTTCTATAGAAATAAAATTTTGAACAAAATTTTTTATAGAAATAAAATTTTGAAAAATTTTTTATAGAAATAAAATTTTGAAAAAATGCTTTATAGAAATAAAATTTGAATTTTTTATAGAAATAACATTTAGAGAAAATTTTCTATAGATATAAAATTTTGACAAAATTTTCTATAGTAATAAAATTTTGACAAAATATTCAATATAAATAAAATTTTGAAAAAATTTTTCTATAGAAATAAAATTTGGAAAAAAAATTTATAGAAATAAAATTTTGAAAAATATTTCTATAGGAATAAAATTAGGAAAAAAAGATTATATTGCATTAAAATTTTGAAAAAAAAACTATGGAAATAAAAATTCTATAGAAATAAAATTTTGAGAAAAATAAATTTAGAGAAAAATTGGTAAAGCAATACAATTTTGAAAACATTTTTCTATATAAATAAAATTTTGACAAAAAAATTTTGAGGAATAAAATTTTGACAAAAATATTTTGAGGAATAAAATTTTGACAAAATTTCCTATAGAAATAAAATTTTAACAAAATTTTCTATAGACATAAAGTTTTTGAAAAAAATTTTCTATAAAATAAAATTTTGAAAAAAAAATTGTAGAAATAAAATTTTGAAAAAAAAAATTATAGAAATAAAATTTTGAAAAATATTTCTATAGGAATAAAATTTTGAAAAAAAGATTATATTGCATTAAAATTTTGAAAAAATTCTATGGAAATAAAATTTTGAGAAATTTTTTTATATAAATAAAATTTTGATAAAAAATTTGTACAGAAAAAAATTTTTGACAAAACTTTCTATAAAAATAAAATTTAGAGAAAAATGTTTATAGAAATAAAATTTGGAAAAAAATTCTATAGAAATAAAATTTTGAGAAAATTTTCTATACAAATAAAATTTTGACAAAATTTTTTATAGAAATACAATTTTGAAAAATATTTCTATAGAAATAAAATTTTGAGAAATTTTCCGATAGAAATAATATTTTGACAAACATTTTGAGAAATTTTTCTATAGAAATATAAATTTTTTTAGAAATAAAATTTTGTCAAAATTTTCTATAGAAATAACATTTTAGCAAAATTTTCTATAGAAATAAAGTTTTGACAAAATTTTCTATAGAAACAAAATTTTTAAAAAAAAATTTTATAGAAATAAAATTTTGATAAATTTTTCGATGGAAATAAAATTACTATAGAAAAAAAAATTGACAAAATTTTCTATAGAAACAAAATTTTGACAAAATTTTCTATAGAAATAAAATTGAGAAAATTTACTACAGAAATAAAATTTTGAGAAAATTTTCAAAAAAAAATTGACATAATTTTCTATAGAAATAAAATTTTTACAAAATTTTCTATAGAAATAAAATTTTAGCAAAATTTTCTATAGAAATAAAGTTTTGACAAAATTTTCTATAGAAATAAAATTTTTACAAAAAATTCTATAGAAATAAAATTTTGAAAAAAAAATGTCTAAAGAAACAAAATTTTGCAAAATAAGATTTTTTTGTTTGGTAGATTTTTGTTAACTTGTCTTAAAATTGTGCTAGACTCTGAGCATTATTGCCAAAGACACCATGTGTCTATCCCGCCTCCTTCTGGTCGTTGCAAACATATTCACTAAAACGGCTCCTCGATGGTATGGTTGTTAGTTTCCCAGCCCTCCCCAACTGACACACATAATCCAAAAACAGGCTCTCCCCATTCAATTCAATTACGAAGCCTATGAGGAATTTTTTTATTGAGTAGAAAAAAAAAGAATATGCAAACATTTTTATGTGTTTTCGGTAAACTTGTAGAGCATTGACCTATCACTCAAGCCCATGAGGCTTCATTTCCTTCAAATTCCGCACTAAATTCATTATTATCATCATCACTAGAATTCCTTCTCGTTCCCATCTTGAAATGATCACATGGCATAACATTACAAGGATGTCTATTTCCTTACTTCCTCATATTTTTATCAATAATGTCATAGGTCCATCTTTCTATTCAACCTTTTTTGTTGCTGCAGATTCTCATCTTGTGTGGCTTCACTTCAATTTTTATGAAAATGCCTTGAACAAGCCACAAAAAATAGGTCATATATAAAGAAATTGAAAAAAAAAAACAGGAAAATTACTGTCATTACCAGGCTACGGGATGACTGGTAAGTGGTCACCATACTTGCATGAGTGAGGGAATGACTGGCATAGGACATGTTAGCCATTATCTACAACTGAGCCTTGTCCTCATGTCCTGCTGATTCTTCTGGCCATAAAAGAACATTATGTCGTCATTCTCGGGTATGTGTGACAGAAAACGTTTTGACTTGCCAGGATATTCTAAATGGAGTGTAGTAAGAGCCAAAGGAAAACGACCAGAAAGAATTGAAAGACCACAAAGTCAAAAGATATTTGCTTGAAAGCTCAATGATAGGCTGACAGTTTAACTATACCCCAGATGCATTTAGAATGCAAATAATATAAGAATATTTGTTAACTTTCTTCCAAAGGATGAGAAATGTAAGGGAAATCCTCTTTGATGACCCGAGACGACATGACAGTAATTTCAAAAAATTTGGATAACATAAAAATTGGCCTGTACTTAACAAAAGCTGTGACAGACTAATGGGGCTAGTCATTAAAGTCCTTACGTTCTAGAATTAGCAATGGAAAGAAAGTTTCTAATTATAACCAAGACTAGAAAGTTCATACATAGAACCGAAGAAATAGACATACTCATTTGGTAAAAGAGGCGTAACAACTTGGACAACTCTTATTTGTGGTAGGTAAATCGGCCACACAGAAAAAAAAAATCACCAAAATAATCCCAATTAAAATGATGATTGAAGTTGAAAACTTTTTCAATTAATTGACGCTATTAACATTTAATCAAACTAGGAACATTAAATCAATGATTGATTTTTTTTAAATTTTCAACTAAAAAAATTAATTATTACAATTAACTTTTTAATAAAACTCTGAAGAGTAAGCCGGCTAAAAATTATGGATTTTTACATTTTTTCTAAATAATCAATTTTTTAATCAAACTAAAAAGAATTAAAAAAGTTATAGAAAGTGATTGAAATATGGTATAGTGATTAAATATAAATTAATAATTTTATTGTCATTTTATACGGATTATGATTATAGTTGGATTTTTGTTTGGATTAGAGTCAACATTTATTGAACCATATGCTTCGGTTATATAGAAAACCTAATTATTTCTGAATTGCAAATATTTTGGTGCAATTTTATTCTATGTTTCGATACAATTGATAGCACTCAAAGTATCGAATGGCGTGACTATCAACATATTGCTGCTCAAACTGTAATAGGCGATCATTCAATCCCGGAGCCACTGAATTTTTAATTAAAGTTGATATATTATAGATTGCTGATAGAACCTCGAATCGATAATCACGCCATTCGATAGTTTGAGCAAGATTGATGGTATAGATACTCGGAAAAAACTTCAAATACAAGAACAGTTAGATTTATTGTAAATCTGTTTGTATCGCATCGAACTAATGGTCTGAGACCATTGTTACCCCCGAGCCAAAAATAATCTACCAAAATTTTAATTCTATAGAAAATTTTGTCAAAATTTTAATTCAATAGAAAATTTTGTCAAAATTTTAATTCAATAGAAAATTTTGTCAAAATTTTAATTCAATAGAAAATTTTGTCAAAATTTTATTTCTATTGAAAATTTTGTCAAAATTTTATTTCTATAGAAAATTTTGTCAAAATTTTACTTCTATAGAAAATTTTTTCATAATTTTATTTCTATAGAAAATGTTGTCCAACTTTTATTTCTACAGAAAATGTTGTCAAAATTTTATTTCATTAAGAAATTTTATCAACATTTTATTTCTATAGAAAATGTTGTCCACCTTTAATTTCTATAGAAAATTTTGTCAAAATTTTATTTCTATAGAAATTTTTATCAAAATTTGATTTCTATAGAAAATTTTCGTAAAATTTTATTTCTATATAAAAATTTCGCAAAAGTTTATTTCTATAGGAAATTTTCGGAAAATTTTATTTCTATAGGAAGTTTTCTCTAAATTTTATTTCTATAGAAAATTTTGTCAAAATTTTATTTCTATAGAAAATTTTGTCAAAATTTTATTTCTAAGAAAATGTTGTCAAAATTTTATTTCTATAAAAAATTTTGTCAAAATTTAATTTTTATAGAAAATTTTATTTCTATAGAAATTTTTTTAAAATTTTTATTTCTATAGAAAGTTTATTTCTATAGGCAATTTTTTCAAAATCTTATTCCTATAGAAACTGTTGTCAAAATTTTATTTCTAAGACAATTTTGTCAAAACTTTTCCTCTATAGAAAATTTTGTCAAAATTTTATTTCTATAGAAAATTTTGTCAAAATTTTATTCATATAGGAAATTTTGTCAACATTTTATTTCTATAGAAAAATTTCTCCAAATTTTATTTCTACAGAAAATCTTGTCGTAATTTTATTTATTCTGATTATTAATTTTGTTCGGCTTGAGGTCATAGAAACAATCGATTATTGATTTGTTTTAATATTTATTTCCAATATTTCGGTTAGTGCCACTAACCATCTTCTGGGATTTTGTATGTGAGTTCGTGTGATGCTGTTCGTTCTGCAAGTCACGGTGACGGTGGTTAGTGGCACTAACCGAAATATTGGAAATAAATATTAAAACAAATCAATAATCGATTGTTTCTATGACCTCAAGCCGAACAAAATTAATAATCAGAATAAACATAAAATAGGTCAACAACACTCAAAAATATTTTTAAAATAATTTTATTTCTATAGAAAATTTTGCAAAATTTTATTGCTATAGAAAATTGTGTCAGCATTTTATTTATATAGAAAAATTTGTCAAAATTTTATTTCTATAGAAATTTTGTCAAAATTTTATTTCTAAGAAATTTTGTCAAAATTTCATTTCTATAGAAAATTTTGTCAAATTGGATTTTTATAGAAAATTTTGTCAAATTTTTATTTCTATAGAAAATTTTATTTCTATAGGAAATTTTGTCAAAATTTTATTTCTATAGAAAATTTTGTCCAAATTTTATTTCTATAGAAAATTTTATCAAAATTTTATTTCTATAGAACATTTGGTTCAAATTTTTTTTTTTCAAAATTTTGTTTCTATAGAAAATTTTAATTCTATAGAAAATGTTGTCAAAATTTTATTTCTATAGAAAATTTCAAAATTTTTTGCTATAGAAAATTTTTTCAAAATTTTATTTCTATAAACATTTTGTTGAAATGGTTTTTCAAAATTTTCTTTCTATAGAAAATTTTGCCAAAAGTTTTAATTCTATAGAAAATGTTGTCAAAATTTTATTTCTATAGAAACTTTTGTCAAAATTTTATTTCTATGGAAAATTTTCTCAAAATTTTATTTCTATAGAAAATTTCGTCAAAATTTTATTTCAATAGAAAATTTCGTCAAAATTTTATTTCAATAGAAAATTTTGTCAAAATTTTATTTCAATAGAAAATTTTGTCAAAATTGTATTTATATAGAAAATATTGTCAAAATTTTATTTATATAGAAAATTTTGTCAAAATTTTATTTATATAGAAAATTTTGTCAAAATTTTATTTATATAGAAAATTTATGTAAAATTTTATTTCTATAGGAAATTTTCTCTAAATTTCATTTTTATAGAAAATTTTGTCAAAATATTATTTCTATAGAAAATTTTGTTTCTGTTGTTTTCTTATTTCAGCTTAAAACCATACATTGACTAAACTACAAGTGTAGCTTAACCAACAGAGGAAAAGAATGTTTGTCAAATTTATTTGGGCAAAGCCCTATAGACTGCAAGATGGTTGGATGGACGCGCGTTTCGGAATTACCACATTGTATGATAGCCGGCTTATGCCGAAATAAGTTCGAAACAAGCATATCTCTTTTCTTATGCCACTGTCAAATCATCGATTTGAGTGTAGTTGGCTGGGTTTATTTCGAGCGTGAATGTGGTAATTCAGAAACGTGCGTCCATCCAACCATCTTGCAGTCTATAGGGATTTGCCCAAATAAATTTGACAAACATTCTTTGCCTCTGTTGGTTAAGCTACACTTGTAGTTTAGTCAATGTATGGTTTTAAGCTGAAATAAAAAAAAAAAACAACAACAATGGAAAATTTTATTTCTATAGAAAATTTTGTCAACATTTTATTTATATAGAAAATTTTGTCAAAATTTTATTTCTATAGAAATTTTGTCAAGATTTTACTTCTATAGAAAGCTTTGTCAAAATTTTATTTCTTTAGAAAATTTTGTCAAAATTTTATTTATAAAAAAAATTTCTCAAAATTTTATTTCTATAAAAAATTTTGTCAAAATTTTATTTCTATAGAAAATTTTGTCAAAATTTTATTTCTATAGAAAAATTTCTCAAAATTTTATTTCTATAGAAAATGTCAACATTTTATTTCTATAGAAATTTTTGTCAAAATTTTATTTCTAAGGAAAATTTTGTCAAAATTTTATTTCTATAGAAAATTTTGTCAACTTTTTATTTCTATAGAAAATTTTGTCAAAATTTTATTTCTATAGAAAATGTCAAAATTTTATTTCTATAGAGAATTTTGTCAAAATTTTATTTCTATAGAGAATTTTGTCGAGATTTTATTTCTATAGAAAATTTTCTCAACATTTTATTTCAATAGAAAATTTTCTCACAATTTTATTTCTATCGAAAATTTTCTCAAAATTTTAATTCTATAGAAATTTTGTCAAAATTTTATTTCTTTAGAAATTTTGTCAAAATTGTATTTTTATAGAAAATTTTGTTAAAATTTTATTTCTATAGAAAATTTTATTTCCGTAGAAAATTTTATCAACATTTTATTTTAATAGAAAATTTTCTCACAATTTTATTTCTATAGAAAATTTTCTCAAAATTTTAATTCTATAGAAATTTTGTCAAAATTTTATTTCTTTAGAAATTTTGTCAAAATTGTATTTTTATAGAAAAAATTGTCAAAATTTTATTTCTATAGAAAATTTTATTTCCGTAGAAAATTTTGTCAACATTTTATTTCTATAGAAAATTTTCTTTCCGTAGAAAATTTTATCAACATTTTATTTCAATAGAAAATTTTCTCACAATTTTATTTCTATAGAAAATTTTCTCAAAATTTTAATTCTATAGAAATTTTGTCAAAATTTTATTTCTTTAGAAATTTTGTCAAAATTGTATTTTTATAGAAAATTTTGTCAAAATTTTATTTCTATAGAAAATTTTATTTCCGTAGAAAATTTTGTCAACATTTTATTTCTATAGAAAATTTTCTTTCCGTAGAAAATTTTGTCAACATTTTATTTCTATAGAAAATTTTGTCAAAACTGTATTTTTATAGAAAATTTTGTTAAAATTTTATTTCTATAGAAAATTTTCTCAAAATTTTATTTCTATAGAAAATTTTGTCAAAATTTTATTTCGATAGAAAATTTTGTCAAATCTATCATTGGTAGAATTCTGCCAACTGTGGCAGTGATTTTAACGGAGACGCAAATTTCGTTTCCTACATTTAATGGCAAATTACTATGAGGTTTCAACATTCATATTAGGTGAATATTTTTTTTTTTGTCAACATAAACTAAGCATTGATCGTACTACTCTCATAGATATAGGTTAGAGTTTTCCATTTTTTTTGGGGAGAATAGAAAAGTTCATACAGCCATCATAAATTAATGATAATTGTGGAAAACACCATTCTTTATCACAGTCCATTCATGCAAATTGTTAACCCTATGCTCCCAATGGCTGTTTGTTTTTCAATCCATGTCACGTGAATGATAATGAGAAACATTTACATTCTATTCACCAGTAATAGAATTCTTCTTGTGTTTTTATTCCAATGCAAGCCTGTTGAGCCACAACGCGACATTATCCAATTACCACGACAATGATTCTTTTCTTTTCTCCTCATTTGTTCTAAATTAGGTTATCCTCCTTGCTGATTAGCATTAGCATAGATAATAAGCTAGCTATGCTAATGAATGGCATGCAAGCGAGGATTACCTATGGAAAAGGAATATAAGCTGTAACACAAATAAGGGAATGCCAAAGCGATTTCATTTCGTGATTACCATTAGCGATTACATTTGCCAGAGAGATTCACACATACGAGTATGCTCCGAGAAGGCAATAGCAAAAGGCCAAAACCAATGGGACGAAATTCGACTGACATGGGGTGTTGTAATTAATCGAATTACTTTGCTGTACTAACTTTGGAATTCGCTGATTAGGTATCTCCATGAGAGTATATCACCATCACTAAGGGTGGTATCATCCAGAATATATGTTTGTTGAGTGGCTTCCTGAATTGTCTGCAATCTGTCAACACCTGCTGCTGACTCTAGTGCTACTGCCACCTCTTATGGGCCTTAATCAGAAAATCACGCGATGGTCTCGTTCACGACTTCCGTATGATGAGATGCGCATGAAGCCGGCAAGTGTTTGTAATCCAGATTAGTGTTGTATCGGTGTGTTTACAGACAAATAACTTGGCCCACTTCCTCCACCCATTGTGTATACACCGGAAAAAATATATCGCCCAAATGTTTAATGAAGCCCTAAGGGGGCTCAATTTAAAAACATGTAAGTTAGATAAGAAAGTTATTGAAAATTTTTTATTTTTTTTTTTATTAAAAAACTAATAACTATAATGAGCATTTTCATAACATAAAAACAGCCAATTGGAATGAGACATTTTTTATAAAATATATTCTTTATTTACTGAATTAATATGTTAATATTATTGTCATTAAAAAATAAATAAAAAATATTAATAACGACTTTATTAAGTTTATTTTATATTGTGGTGAAATACTGTGGTGACATTCCTTTTAAAGTAATTTAAATTAAAAAATAATTTGAATAATTTTTAATTAAATCAACAAACAATTTGAAAGAATTTAATTTTTATTTTAAAACGAGACATTTTCAAATTTAGTTAATTTTATGATTTAAATAAAATTAACATTGTAATAAAAATTAAAAAAAAATAATAATTTTTTTAACTGACTTTTGATTATTATTTTTAATTAATATTAATTTATGAAATCTGCGTTTAAATACGTCTTCTTCTTCAACCAACTGGAAAAATGTTTAAGAATATTTTTAATTGGAATTGTTTTGCGATATTTTGTTCGTTGTGTTTAAAGCATTTTAATTAGGAAATTAATTGGATCCATTAATTCCGAAATGTTGCGGTTTAATAGAAAGAACAATATTCAATCACGATTAAAATAAATCAAAACACCACACCTATTTTTCGATTCGATCATAGTCAATTGATCCCATTAATTTTGTAGTTGAAAATTATAGTATCGATAACAGTATTAATTGAAGACTACAAATATTCTTGATTAAAAAATTTTATGATTTTTCGTTTCTTTCAATTATCTTAATAAAAAATTGTATTAAAATTTGCCACTAAACCCAATACACGTTTAACTAGAAGCAATTAATTATTAAATGCATTATTATATATTTGTTTAGAATTATTTTCCCTTAAATGCTTACATTTGGAAAGATTTTTGAATTCAATTAAATATAAAATATTTATTATCCAAACATTTTCAATAAATTTCTTAATGAACATTATTTTTAATTACAAAAAAAAAAAAACAATATCACCAAAATATTTCCTATTAAAAAGTTGATTAGATATGTAATCAACTTTAACAATAAGTCAATAAAATGATTAACACTTTTTACAAATTTAATGAAAATAATTAATATTTTCCCAATTAAAACTTAACAGAATTTTATTTCGAAATAATTAGTTTCATTGGTTGGATCCAACTCTAAAGATAAATTCAATTATAACTATAACCGGAAAATAAATAAGTGAGTATAAACCCTTATAAAATTACAAGAAATTTATATTACCTTTGTACATTATTACAAAAAATAATTACAAATAAATAAACAATAATATAATAAATATTTAATAAATTCGAATAAAAACTTTATTGAATTTTTCAAACGAAATCAATTAATTTTTTCATTGAATCAATTCCAAAATTAATTGAAAGTGCTGGAAGAAATCAAATGTATATTATCTAGAGGAAAAATAATTAAAATAAATAAACAATAATATAGTAAATATTTGATAAATTCAAATAAAAGCTTAATTGATTTTTTCAACCGAAATCAATTAAATTTTTAATTAGTGGAAAGTGCCGGAGGAAATCAACTAATTTTTAATCAAGTATATTTGTTTATTTCTTATCAATTCTGCAATCAATTGCATCATATTCATGATTGAAGAAATCTCATTTAAACAATTAATTGAATCAATTAATTTCGTGATTAAATCAGATTTTTTTTTTGTATAATTGAATAAATTTAATTTGTATTTGAAAACGCAAAATTTTCTATTAAATAATTGTTTAATACTATATTTTATTTAAATAGTTAATTTAATACTTTAATAAACTAAAATTAGGTCAAATACCTTTGTTCTTAGCATCTAATTTTTTTATATTTATTTTCATAATTTATTATGATTGTAAATCTTGTAATAAATAAATAAATAAATAAACTAAAATATTAATGGACATTAAGGTTATTACTGTAATTAAAAAATTTTGTATAATTAATAATGACATTATTTATTTCTTTCATGATTGAAGAAATCTCAATTAAAAAAATAATTGGATCAATTAATAACGTGATGGAATCGATTTGTTTTTATATAATAAAGAATTTAATTTGTATTTTAAAACGCAATATTTTCTATTAAATAATTTTTTAATCCAATATAATATTTAAATAGTTAATTTAATACTTTAATAACTTAATATGTTAATGGACATTGAGGACATTAATACAAAAATTTTAAAAAATATATTTTTGACTATATTTATTTAAATAGTATTTGTATCAATTCATATTTTAATTAACCGCGTTTTGTGCTTCAATAGAAAACTGGATTTAAAAATTTGTAATTTAATTTAAAAAAAAAATAATCAATTTAATCTTATTTTTGGAAAAGAAGATAATTTCAATTAAATAATTTTTTTATTTAATTAAAATGTTAATTGAGATTAATATTAATATTGCAATTATGCAATAAATTTACAGAATACTTCAAGACTACTTTTGCCATATAAATTCATTCGATAAACTGCCAATAAATTGTTTTGCATATGGGCATAATGCCCATAGAAGTTTTTAATAACTTTATTAGTTTTATTAAAATGCTCAACCCAACTTTTTAAATGGAAATATTGTTGTTGATATTTTTTATGTGAGTTACCCTGTAGGAAGACTGGGGTCTAATGTCTCAAAGTCACCACTTTTGTCAACTATTATGGTGACATAGTCAACAAATAGTCTACACTTGGTAGACATTTTTGACAGCTGTAAAAAAAAAAAAAATATGAGCAAAAGAAATTTAAAAAGACTAGTGAAAAAACAATCGTATATAAATATCGCAAAAAAAAACTTCGGAGAGGACAGTGAGCCTGTGCAGAGTTCGGAGGACATTTTATTGCATCTTTGATGGATAGAACAAACAGAAATTAGAATTTTCGAGTTAAAATAGTGGTTAATCGAAACAGCATCAACCAGAAATTGGCCAGAGGAACTACTGGTGTGGGGTATACTTTGTCAGTAGTACTGGTGACATAGTCAATAGTGATTCACTACAGTTTCACTATTGACATTTCCTACAGGGTACAGCAATTTCAAGAGAATTAATTTCAATAATTATTAATTTTATTAAACACGAATAGAATAAAATTTATTTGTAGGTGATAACGTCACATTTTCAATTAATTTTTGTTTAGTTAATAAAAATTTTAATTGGCATTAATATTAATATTTTAATTGAAATTTTTAATTTTTCAAAGATTAATAATGACTTTATTAAATTGATTAGAAAAGGTAATTGCGTTAATAAGTATTTTAATAAAAAGCGTATTCTGCGTCAACTAACTTTTTAAATGGAAATATTGTGGTGATATTTTTTCTGTTTAATTGAAGAAATGTTAATAGAAAAATAGTTTCAATAATTATTAAAATATTAAATTCTATATCATTAAGAGACATTTTAATTAAATATATATTTTTTAATTAAATAATATGTTAATTGGGATTAATATTAATGTTACAAAATTAATTGGAAGTAATTTCAATAAAAAAAATAATATAAATAATTTTTAAGTAAATTAAAAAACAATTTGAATGAATTTAATTTGTATTTCAAAATGAACAATTTTCAAATTACATAAATAATTTTGATTAAATTTAATTAAAAATTAAAAAAAAAAAAAAAAAAAATCAGACATTTTTATACCCTTCACCATAGGATGGGGGAATATTAGGTTAGGTTAGGTTAGGTTAAAGTGGCAGCCCGATTAAGATTCAGGCTCACTTAGACTATTCAGTCCATTGTGATACCACATTAACTAAAAGTACCTATTACATATGGGCACTTCTAGTTTTAACCGCTGAACCTTCTTGATTATTTTTCTTTGTTGAACCAACCAGATTGTTCCAAAAATATTAGCAGACTGCTTAAGTTAACGTTTTCCAGGGGGAATATTAACTTTGTCATTCCGTTTGTAACACATCGAAATATTGCTCTAAGACCCCATAAAGTATATATATTCTGGGTCGTGGTGAAATTCTGAGTCGATCTAAGCATGTTCCGAACGAAACAAGCTATCGACTTAAAACTTGGCCCTAGTAGTTGTTATTGATGTAAGTCGGATGGTATTGCAAATAGGCCATATCGGTTCACTTTTGCGTATAGCCCCCATATAAACCGACGCTCAGATTTGGCTTGCGGAGCCTCTTGGAGGAGCAAAATTCATCCGATCCGGTTGAAATTTGGACATGATGTTAGTATATAGTCTCTAACAACCATGCAACAATTGGTCCATATCGGTCCATAATTATATGTAGCCACCATATAAACCGATCCCCAGATTTGGATTGCGGAGCCCCTAAGAGAAGAAAATTTCACCCGATACGGCTGAAATTTGGTACATGGTGTTAGTATATAGTCTCTAACAACCATGCAAAAATTGGTCCATATCGGGCCATAATTATATATAGCCCCCATATAAACCGATCCCCAGATTTGGATTGCGGAGCCTCTAAGAGAAGCAAATGTCATCCGTTCCGTGGTGTTAGTATATGGTCTCTAACAACCACGCAGGAATTGGTCCATATCGGTCCATAATTATATGTAGCCCCCATATAAACCGATCCCTAGATTTGACCTCCGGAGCCCCTTGGAAGAGCAAAATTCACCCGATCCGGTTGAAATTTGGTACATTGCGCGTATATGGCCGCTAACAACCATGACAAAATTGGTCCATATCGGTCTATCGTTATATATAGCCGATCCCCAAAAATTATGTACCAAAATTTTATTTCTATAGAAAATTTTGTCAAAATTTTATTACTATAGAAAATTTTGTCAAAATTTTATTACTATAGAAAATTTTGTCAAAATGTTATTACTATACAAAATTTTATTTATTATTTCTATAGAACATTTTGTCAAAATTTTATTACTATAGAAAATTTTGTCAAAATTTTATTACTATAGAAAATTTTGTCAACATATTATTTCTATAGAAATTTTTTCCAAATTTTATTTCTATAGAAAATTTTGTCAAACTTTTATTACTATAGAAAGTTTTTTCAAAATTTTATTTCTATGGAAAATTTTGTCAATATTTTATTACTATAGAAAATTTTGTCAAAAAATCTATTGCTATAGAAAATTTGGTCAAAATTTCAATTTTTATAGAAATTTTTCTCATAATTAAATTCTATAGAGAATTTTGTCTAAATTTTATTTCTATAGAAAATTTTGTCAAAATTTTATTTCTATAGAAAATTTGTGAAAACTTTATTTCTATAGAAAATTTTGTCAAAATTTTATTGCTATAGAAAATTTGGTCAAAATTTCAATTTCTATAGAAAATTTTGTCAAAATTTTGTTGCTATAGAAAATGTTCTCAAAATTTTATTTCTGTAGAAAATGTTGCCAAATTTTATTTCTGTAGAAAATGTTGTCAAAATTTTATTTCTAGTGAAAATTTTGTCAAAATTTTATTTCTATAGAAAATTTTTGTCAAAATTTTATTTCTATAGAAAATTTTGTCAAAATTTTATTTCTATAGAAAATTTTGTCAACATTTTATTTCTATAGAAAATTTTGTCAAAATTTTATTTCTATAGAAAGTTTTGTCAAAATTTTATTTCTATAGAAAATTTTGTCAAAATTTTATTTCTATAGAAAATTTTGTCAAAATTTTATTTCTTTAGAAAATGTTGTCAAAACGTTATTTCTATAGAAAATTTTGTCAAAATTTTATTTCTATAGAAAATTTTGTCAAAATTTTATTTCTTTAGAAAATGTTGTCAAAATGTTATTTCTATAGAAAATTTTGTCAAAATTTTATTTCTATAGAAAATTTTGTCAAAATTTTATTTCTATAGAAAATTAGGTCAAAATTTTATTTCTTTAGAAAATGTTGTCAAAATGTTATTTCTATAGAAAATTTTGTCAAAATTTTATTTCTATAGAAAATTTTGTCAAAATTTTATTTCTTTAGAAAATGTTGTCAAAATGTTATTTCTATAGAAAATTTTGTCAAAATTTTATTTCTATAGAAAATTTTGTCAAAATTTTATGTCTATACAATTGAGAAGACGGTTTTAAGAAGTTTTAAGATACCTTGCCATCGGCAAGTGTTACCGCAAATCAAGTAATTCGATTGTGGATGACAGTCTTTAGTACAAGTTTCTATGCAATCCATGGTGGAGGGTAGATAAGATTCGGCATGGCCGAACTTACGGCCGTATATACTTCTTTAAACTAAATTTATTATTTTTGCTTTTAGGTTTTTTTTACTTTTATAGAAATTTTTCTCATAATTTAATTTCTATAGAGAATTTTGTCAAAATTTTATTTCTATAGAAAATTTTGTCAAAATTTCAATTTCTATAGAAAATTTTGTCAAAATTTTATTGCTATAGAAAATGTTCTCAAAATTTTATTTCTGTAGAAAATGTTGCCACATTTTATTTCTGTAGAAAATGTTGTCAAAATTTTATTTCTATTGAAAATTTTGTCAAAATTTTATTTCTATAGAAAATTTTGTCAAAATTTTATTTCTATTGAAAATTTTGTCAAAATTTTATTTCTATAGAAAATTTTGTCAAAATTTTATTTCTACAGAAAATTTTGTCAACATTGTATTTCTATAGAAAATTTTGTCAAAATTTTATTTCTATAGAAAATTTTGTCAAAATTTTATTTCTTTAGAAAATGTTGTCAAAATGTTATTTCTATAGAAAATTTTGTCAAAATTTTATTTCTATAGAAAATTTTGTCAAAATTTTATGTCTATACAATTGAGAAGACGGTTTTAAGAAGTTTTAAGATACCTTGCCATCGGCAAGTGTTACCGCAAACCAAGTAATTCGATTGTGGATGACAGTCTTTAGTACAAGTTTCTATGCAATCCATGGTGGAGGGTACATAGGATTCGGCATGGCCGAACTTATATATACGTATATACTTGTTTAAACTGAATTTATTATTTTTACTTTTAGGTTAATTCTATCAATTTCTTTATTTAATACGTTTTATCTTCAACCAATCTTCAATCTTCTTCAGTGAGATTGAAATAATTTTAATGAAGAAATTAATTGGATCCGTTAATTTGGTGATTGATTCATAGCAATTTTTTTCGGTGTAGTATATCCACAAATCATACACATGAGAGTCAGCAAACAATTACTTACGAATACCAATAATAGAAAGCCAGCGCCAAGACCATTTTTTTTTTTGTTTATTTTCTAAGGCACCATTAATCTTATGATTTGTTCTACTGCATTGCTACCACCAGCCCCCTACCTACTTGCCCACGCGTTGGGAGAATTTTCTTTTCCGCAGATTCAGATTTGGTTAAATCACAAATCAGTATGTATATCAATGAAAGACAAGTACTTTTGATTACTGACAACTTGCTGATGGCTATGAATGAAGTGAAATTAATGAAATCGTTTGAAGTTTTCGCTTCTCCCCCTCCCAATTCATTATTGAGAGTTGATAACAGATTTTACCAAGTATTTCCAATTTCAAGTGAATTGGGTTTTAGTTCTCTCTTGTTATGTTCTAAGAATTTAAAAAACTTTTTACAACAATTTTTGGCTTTTGTTTGTTTTTTCGTTCTTGTTAGTCAACAATCGAAAAGTTATGTTTAAGTATTACAGTCATCTTAGAATTTGCAATAACAAATGTTTGAAAACAACAATAATGGCTTCCCACTAAAAATTTATTAAGTAGTTGCGATGAAAATCTGCTTAACTAAGTAATACCCCATACTGGAAAATAATGACTTACCATCACAGGACGGTTTCGGTTACAAGACATCAGATTTCAGTAGTACTCTAAGCCCACATATTTGATGCTTATATCTCGTCTAAGCTTATCCCTTTCCCTAGCGAAATAAACCTCATGTTAAAAATTTTAATTTTTCGTATGTGCTGACTGTTTGGAGGCGATAGATCGGGACCTCTACCTGTATATAGGGGTGTACTACAGGGGTCCATTATAGGTCCGTTATTATTCTCACTATATGCCAACGATCTCCCCCTACAATTAGTGCATTGCAAGACTGTCATGTATGCTGATGACGTCCAGGTTTTCCTGAGCGGCAATGTTAGCAGTATCAGGGACACTGTAGAGAGGCTTAACTATGATCTTAACCGTGTATTTAATTGGGCGAAGGCTAACGGATTATTGCTGAACCCTACTAAATCGAAATGCCTTATAATACCTTATAATAATACATTTCCACCCACATGCGCCGGATATTATTATAAATGGTCAGAAGGTAGATGTTGTCACCAGAGCGAAGAATTTAGGAGTAATTTTCAATAGTTCACTTAGTTGGACATATCATGTCAATTCTGCTGCGGGCCAGACTTATGCTAGGTTAAGAGCGCTGTGGTTTAGCCATTCCTATACGCCACTGAACATACGAATTCTCTTGGCGAAAACTTTACTAGTACCAGGACTGATTTATGGCTGTGAACTTTTTGCTAATTGTGACTCGGGGAGTCTACGGAGGTTAAATGTTGCATTCAATAGCATCATCCGTTATGTGTATGGACTGAATAGGCGACAACGGGTCGCACATCTAGCGAATTCTCTGTATGGTTTCAGTTTTCAGACTCTCCTCAATTCAAAGGCTTTGATATTTTTGCAGAAACTTATAGTAAAACGGACACCGGATAACTTGTATTACAAATTGAAATTCGCAAGATCAACCAGAGGAAGAAAAATAATACCATTTAGGCGTCGATGTCTTGTTTCCGAATGGCATTTCTTTATCAGTACAATACGTCTTTGGAACACATTACCGAGCAACATACAAAGCATCAACAACCCCTTTATTTTTTAAAAAGCGAATACTACAATTGTATCGGAATTAATTTACATCTATCTTGTCCTTCATAAACTTCTATTTACATACTATCACGTCTTTGCATTTAAATGTTAAATTTTTCTTCGATATTATTATAAATACTAATAAAATATTACTTTTCAAAAATTATTTACTATATAAATTATTAATATTTAAAAGAAATGGTTTTCCTCAGTTTTTTTTTTATAAAATTTCCCATAATATGAATTATTGTAGTCCTAATTAAGATGGATATTATTTCAACTATTGAAATCTGCACTATAATTATAAGACATTGTCTTGCTGTGTAGAAATATACAAATAAATAAATAAATAAATAAAATAAATAAATAAATAAATAAATAAATAAATAAATAAAATAAAATAAATAAATAAATAAATAAATAAAAAAATGTCTAAAGGCAATAGATGCAGCATGACATTAAGGGAATCTGTTCCTGTCTTACTGTATGCTCCGGAGTTACACAAGCACGCCATTCGCAGAACTTTATCTAAACTTGTCGGCTTCTGAAGTGCCGGCCACCAAACAACAACGCCAGATAGTATTATAGGTCTAACCACTGGCGTGTATAGCCAATGCACAATTTTCGGTTTTAGTTCCTACTTTCTTCCTATTGCCTCTTTGCACGAGTACAAACCTACAGTGGCTTTCGTCGCCCTTTCTTCAATATTAAGCTTAAAATTCAGCTTTCTGTCAAAAAAAACCCACACTCACCTAAGGAAATTTTAATACCCCTAAGAAGATGTGGGAATTTGTATCCCAAGACCATTCTCCTTCGACTATTTCTCAGACATCCGGAGCGCTCTCTGTATAATATCTGTAATTGTGGATGGGAATTTTCCCCTGAGAGCTAGAGCCACATCACCTGCGTATGCCATCACTTGTATCCTTCTTTTTCTAGGGAAACCAGAAGAAGCAACATTCCAAAGAAGAGGTGATAGAACTCCTTCGTGGGAAGTACCTGTGTTCACATACCTTTGAATGTTGCTTCTCCTAGTGTATGCTGAAATACTTCTTTCGTTAGAAGTTCGTCTAACAATTTAAGTCTCCCGTGATCAACATTTACAGTTCTCAATCCATTTAATATCGAACTCGGATGAATAACGTCCACCCAGCATGCCCTTCGATGTCTAGAAATGCCACAATTGTGTATTCATTGGCAGATAGTGAGCTTTCAATAAAACCGACTAGTTCATGCAATGCAGTCTCAGTAGACAAGTGATGCCATCCTTTTTTTGTAGGGATTTTTTCATAAAATTGCAACTGTAAGAAAAAAAGGACAGATTTTTCATTTTTTCTACAAATGCAGGGAATTGTTCCCATTTCCAGAGTTTACTATGTTTTGCACCAAGAAGAGTACTTTTGCCTTATACTTCAGATATTTGAAGATCCAAAATATATGGTAGTCAAAGCTTCAACTAATTGAATACGTAATTCACCGTCAACGATGTTATTGTAATGATTTTATTTAGAACTCAGCGGTAAATTACACGAATGCGTAAATAGATTTCATTTGAAGGAACGCTTCCATTAAGGTATATAAACAGGTTAAGGGTTTCCCAACACGGTGTTTCCCAATATTTTCTAATACAAAGATCACTTGCAGTGCATTCGCTGATTCGTTTATATAAATGTAGAATTTTTATTCCGGAATATCTTTAAAATCCTGTTATTTATAAGATCTTTTACGACCATTTTCATGTATCTCCGTTAGACTTTAACTCCCAGTTAACAGAAAGTAAAATCGAAATATCTTCTCTCCGGTTAACTTTAGCTGAAAAATTTTTAGCAGTTAAGTTGCTAACTGGCATATGGAATATATAGACATGATGACAGACATGTCCATAGAACGGTTTAAAAGTCCGTTAGCTAACGTAGTACTAACGGAGCCTGAAAATGGGGGTTAATGTTTAAGAAAAATGTCGTCTAGCAATGAAAATAAAACCATTTCAGCAAAATTTAGAAAACAGCCTTTTTGTGTAAGTTTGCTCACTGTTGAATTAAAGGGTTGGCTAGAGGCGGTCGAAAATGACGATTTTAAATGCCGGTGCATTGCTTGTGGAAAACTCGTACATTGTGGAAAATTTTACCTGCAGAAACACGCGGCTTAAAGTCCACAAGAAAAATTTTGGTAGTGTTAAAAATAAGCAATCATGTTGCAAAGTTCGAAATCCAATCAGTATTGATATTATTGAACATTTGTTCCCTTTATTGAAGGATATAGTCAATAACTATTAATTTTAAAGAAATTGAATTCAATATAAAATATTTATTATTTTCTTGCCATATTTGTTTGAATTTAGTCATTTTTTTACCGAAGAGAAAAATGTAGGAGAAAAACTGTTGGACGTAGGGAAAAAGGGAATTTTTCGAAGTCGCCTAGGGAATTTTCAAAAAACTTCCTGGCATCACTGCAGTAGACCGGCCCTTCGAATAAGCACGTTGTCGTTTCGAGAGCAATCTTGAATCGATACTAGTTCTAAGATAAATATCTTGTCAGCCTATCGAAAGTCTTAATATGGAATGAAGATATCTCCTTGGCTCTTTGCAGTCTAGCTTTTCGGAACTTCAATGGCTTTAGTCCAAGCTCATTCATGTATTGCATACGTACTCGCTATAGGGTCAGATCACGAGTTTTGTACAACGTCCGGCTTGGATTTCGATCCAATCTGGCTTCCACTTTTCGGATCATTAATGAAACGAGACACAAAATATTTAATCCTATTTAAACGCTGGAGGATAGCCCCTTGTGATTTTCCAGGCAAATATAAAGCAATCATACTATTACGATTGATTTCCATCACGAATAACTTTACTTCTGACTGCTATAGATCAGCCTGCTCTTGTAAGCATATACAAATTAATAGTAAGTGTCAGCTTTATCAGGTTGCAGATGAGCGGTTTAGAAATGCCACCTGAAGTTGATCGCATTATCTAAATACGTTTCGTACCGGTCAAACTGAGAGAAGATTTTATTTGATTTTTTTGTAATTAAATGACTTTTCGCTTAAATATTGGAGACGTATATTTTTTTATTAAATTTAGCTCCATAAAAAACAAACATTTTTTATTGCTTTCATTTCCCCCTAAGCAAAAGTTCTTTTGCAAAATACTGTGTCTCCTATACAAAGATGTTGATTGTTTGGAGTTGGAGAATTGAATATCCAATACGAGTCTTTTGATGTGCGATACTTATGCAATAGTTTTGTATAACACCCCTCCAACCAAAGGAGAGAGAGAAAAAAAATTTGAAAAAAAGGCAATGCCATAAAAATTCAATTGTAAGTCATAAAAAACATCAAATAACTAAAAAGTAGAGGAAGTGAAGAAGCTGAGGAAGGGATTCCAAGAATCAAACAATCAACTTTAAAATCAACCCAGCTAGGGTAATGGAGGGTGTCCCCTTCTCTTTAGCAAAGAAATAATGAAAATAAATAAATGCCGTGTAAGATTAATGTTCAATTTTTTATTTCTTTTTGCTTTTCAGCGACATGTTGAAATTTCCCCACCCCACATTCATACAAATGATCATTTTCGATATGTGAATCTACATTCATGACTGTCACAAATTATCTTTTTCTTCCAATGACTACAAGCAAATAAATTTATTCGATCTTAATCATACTTTGTCTTTGTCTACGATATGGATGGTCTTTTTCTCTTCTCTGTTCTTCTTTAAATGTTTCCTCTACCCCAAAAAATTTATGATGGCGCCCAGCATATGATATGAGTGGGTTTAAAAAGGAGGACAATAAAAATTCAAGTTAAAACTACAACAAAATTGTGTCATCAAGATGAGAAGAAGGCTTCTGTGGGAGGACACATTCCAAATTATAATTCAAACCAAAAACTCCAGTAGCCTTTTCATTAGAATTTCGATTATTTCCCCAAAATCTCCAAATGTGAGCTCTAGGGCACAAAGATATGACAGTTTATTAATTAATAGATTATCAAGCACTGATTGGGAGCAGCCATTTCATTCAACCAAAACCAAAAGAGAAATAAATCTTCTTTGCAATACTAAGGAGTGTGACAGTTGACAGGCATATATCCCAAAGTACACTGAAAATACTTGTATTCAAATTATACCCTTTCATTAGACAGAGAAAACTATGACCAATTTATTTAATTTACTAGTATTTTGAAAATTTTTATTTCTCCAGAAAATTTTGTCAAAATGTTATTTCTATAGAAAATTTTGTCAAAATTTTATTTCTCTAGAAAATGTTGTCAAAATTTTATTTCTATAGAAAATTTTGTCAAAATTTTATTGCTATAGAAAAATTTCTAAAAAAAATTAATTTCTATACAAAATGTTCTCAAAATTTTATTTCTATACAATTTTTTTTTCTATATTTTATTACTATGAAAATTTTCCCAAAATTTTATTTCTATAGAAAATCTTGTCAAAATTTTATTTCAATAGAAAATTTTGTCAATATTTTATTTCAATTGAAAATTTTGTCTGAATTTTATTTCTTTAGAAAATTTTATTTCTATAGAAAATTTTATTTCTATACAAAATTTTCTCAAAATTTCATCTCTATAGAAAATTTTCTCAAAATTTTATTTCTATAGAAAATTTTCTCAAAATTTGATTTCTATAGAAAATTTTCTCAAAATTTGATTTCTATAGAAAATTTTCTCAAAATTTCATTTCTATAGAAAATTTTGTCAAAATTTTATTTCTATAGAAAATTTTCTCAAAATTTTATTTCTATAGAAAATTTTCTAAAAAATTAATTTCTATACAAAATATTCTCAAAATTTTATATCTATTCTTTATTACTATGAAATTTGTCTCAACATTTTATTTCTTTAGAAAATTGTCTACAATTTTACTCCTATTTTCGCAGATTTTATATCTAAAAAAATTTGTCACATTTTTATTTCTACAGAAAATTTTGTCAAAATTTTATTTCTGTAGAAAATTTAGTCAACATTTTATTTCTATAGACAATTTTGTCAAAATTTAGTATATAGAAAAATTTGTCAAAATTTTATTTCTATAGAAAATTTTGTCAAAATTTTATTTCTATAGAAAATTTTGCCAAAATTTTATTTCTATAGAAAATTTTGTCAAAATTTTATTTCTATAGAAAATTTTTTCAAAATTTTATTTCTATAGAAAATTTTCTATAGAAAATGTTCTCAAAATTTTATATCTATTCTTTATTACTATGAAATTTGTCTCAACATTTTATTTCTATACAAAATTGTCTACAATTTTACTCCTATTTTCGCAGATTTTATATCTAAAAAAAAATTTGTCACATTTTTATTTCTATAGAAAATTTTGTCAAAATTTTATTTCTGTAGAAAATTTTGTCAACATTTTATTTCTATAGAAAATTTTGTCAAAATTTAGTCTATCGAAAATTTTTCCAAAATGTTATTTCTATAGAAAATTTTATCAAAATATTATTTCTATAGAATATTTTGTCTAAATTTTATTTCCATAGAAAATATTGTCAAAATTTTATTTCTATAGAAAATTTAGTAAAATGTTTATTTCTATAGAAAATTTTATTAAAATTTTATTTCTATACAAATTTTGTCAAAATTTTATTGCTATAGAAAATTTTGTCAACACTTTATTTCTATAGAAAAGTTTGTCAAAATTTTATTTCTCTACAGAATTTTGTCAAAATTTTATTACTATAGAAAATTTTGTTAAAATTTTATTTTTATAGAAAATTTTATCAAAATTTCATATCTATAGAAAATTTTCTCAAAATTTTATTTCTATAAAAAATTTTCTCAAAATTTTATTTCTATAGAAAATTTTTTAAAAAATTAGTTTCTATAGAAAATGTTCTCAAAATTTTATTTCTATACAAATTTTTTTTTATACTCTATTACTATGAAATTTTTCTCAACATTTTAATTCTATAGAAAATTTTCGCACATTTTATATCTAAAAAAATTTTGTCAAGATTTTATTTCTATAGAAAATTTTGTCAAAATTTTATTTCTATAGAAAATTTTGTCAAAATTTTATTTCTATAGAAAATTTTGTCAAAATTTTGTTTCTATAGAAAATTTTGTCAACATTTTATTTCTATAGAAAATTTTGTCAACATTTTATTTCTATAGAAAATTTTGTCAAATTTTTTTTTCAAAATTTTATTGCTATAGAAAATATTGTCAAAATTGTATTGGTGTAGAAATTTTGTCAAAATTTTATTTCCATGAAAAATTTTTTTGAATTCAATTTCTATAGAATTTTTTTTTTTCAAAATTTTATTTCTATAAAAAATTTTGTCAACATTTTATTTCTATAGAAAATTTTGTCAAACTTTTATTTCTATAGAAAATTTTGTCAAAATGTTATTTCTATAGAAAATTTTGTCAAAATTTTATTTCTATAGAAAATTCTGTCACAATTTTGTTTCTATGAAAAATTTTGTCAAAATTTTATTTCTATAGAAAATTTTGTCAAAATTTTTTTTCTATTGAAAATTTTGTCAAAATTTTATTTCTCTGCAGAATTTAGTCAAAATTTTATTTCGATAGAACATTTTTCCAAAATGTTATTTCTATAGAAAATTTTATCAAAATATTATTTCTATAGAATATTTTGTCTAAATTTTATTTCCATAGAAAATATTGTCAAAATTTTATTTCTATAGAAAATTTAGTAAAATTTTTATTTCTATAGAAAATTTTATCAAAATATTATTTCTATAGAAAATTTGGTCAAAATTTTATTTCTATAGAAAATTTTGTCAAAATTTTATTGCTATAGAAAATTTTGTCAACACTTTATTTCTATAGAAAAGTTTGTCAAAATTTTATTTCTCTACAGAATTTTGTCAAAATTTTGTTTCTATAGAAAATTTTGTTAAAATTTTGTTTTTATAGAAAACTTTATCAAAATTTCATATCTATAAAAAATTTTCTCAAAATTTTATTTCTACAAAAAAATTTTCTCAAAATTTTATTTCTATAGAAAATTTTCTAAAAAATTAATTTCTATAGAAAATGTTCTCAAAATTTTATTTCTATACAAAATTTTTTTTATACTTTATTACTATGAAATTTTTCTCAACATTTTATTTCTATAGAAAATTTTCGCACATTTTATATCTAAAAAAGTTTTGTCAAAATTTTATTTCTATAGAAAATTTTTTCAAAATTTTATTTCTATAGAAAATTTTGTCAACATTTTATTTCTATAGAAAATTTTGTCAACATTTTATTGCTATAGAAAATTTTGTCAACACTTTATTTCTATAGAATAGTTTGTCAAAATTTTATTTCTCTACAGAATTTTGTCAAAATTTTATTTTTATAGAAAATTTTATCAAAATTTCATATCTATAGAAAATTTTCTCAAAAATTTATTTCTATAAAAATTTTTCTCAAAATTAATTTCTATAGAAAATGTTCTCAAAATTTTATTTCTATACAAAATTTTTTTATACTTTACTACTATGAAATTTTTCTCAACATTTTATTTCTATCGAAAATTTTCGCACATTTTATATATAAAAAATTTTGTCAAAATTTTATTTCTATAGAAAATTTTGTCAAAATTATATTTCTATAAAAATTTTTGTGAAAATTTTATTTCTATAGAAATTTTTTTTAAAATTTTATTTCTATAGACAATTTTGTCAAAACTTTATTTCTATACAAAATTATGTTAAAATTTTATTTCTATAGAAAATTTTGTCAAATTTTAATTTCTGTAAAAAAATTTTGTCAAACTTTTATTTTATAGAAAATTTTGTCAAAATTTTATTTCTATAAAAAATTTTGTCAAAATTTTATTTCTATAGAAAATTTTCTCAAAATTTTATTTCTATAGAAAATTTTCTAAAAAATTAATTTCTATAGAAAATGTTCTCAAAATTTTATTTCTACACAAAATTGTTTCTATACTTTATTACTATGAAATTTTCTCAACATTTTATTTCTATAAAAAATTTTCTACAATTTTACTCCTATAGAAAATTTTATATCTTTTATATCTATCACATTTTATATCTAAAAAAATTATGAATTATTGAAGACAAGTTGACCATAGTCAAACCAAATTTTCTTTAATTTTAAGATACCCATTTCTAAGTCGAATCACTTACATCTACGGACAAAACGACTTTATAGAAAAGTTTATCGTATTTTGGACAAGAAAAAAACTTTATATCAGAGAAATGTGTCCTCTATGCTAAGCAAAAAAAAAAAAAAAACGCACACGTATTTTCAAGACATGGATAGATATTTTTTTTGCAGTGTACATAAAACTTATAGTTTTCTTTAGTGTATGACACAGCGTTGAAGTAGTTTTGTTTATAATTAAAAAAATATGTTTTCTTATAATTTGAAAACATCATTCAACAAAACATCACATGTCCAGATGCAAATATGAATGATGTTATGGCTTTACTGATTCAATTTTTTAATTTAAATATTTTAGCTTAAATTTGACAATAATGGAATTAGTTTCAATAAAAATAAAGGCGCGAGGAAGACAGATTACAAACCAAAAGTCAAAAATAGTGCAATACAATATAATAACATCTCTTAAAGTAAATAATAGGATGCCATATGTAATTGCGACGACTTATCAAATTAGATTTAAGAAATTTTGGCATATGACAATTGCAATTTCATACAACCTTTTTGTACATTTTTGAATCGTTTATGAAAAAGGACTCCGTTATCAAGGAGATGGTAACCGATTCCGCTAGGGGAGACATTCCCACTTTTCCCTACGCGATTGTATGCAGGGAATATATAGATTAAAATAACACAGTAGGGTATAACAGAATAGACTTTGCTCCATTTTAGACTATCCTCTCTCTCTGTCTCTCTCTCTCTCTCTCTAGATTATTAATGTCTTTTTAAACGACAGAAATTTCGTGGAAAAAATTATGAGAAAATTTTCTTAATGCTCGTATATATTTCCAAATATTGTCATACATTGGGACCATATTATGACGCTTTACATTCGCCCACATCAATATGCGGTAAATGGTGAGCTAATATCTTTGACTGTATAATCTCTTGTTATTTATTTCTTTATTTCATAAACAAATTTTTTGGACAAAAAAGATTACTTTAATGACTCGGGGCTTTATAGGCATGGCATATATATTTTAATGCAGCTAATTTGAAACACACATATCAAGGGCGTAGTTATTGGGATTTTATATAAATAGAGACACTGAACAAAAGTTTTTGGACATTTTAACTTTACTAATGATTATCTTTGTGTGTCGAAATCTTGTGCAAATCTTTGAAATATATCTACAATCACATTATTTCCGATTGTAGAAGATGTATTTGGTACATCATTTGTATCAAAGGGATGAACTAAAAAAGATTGATTTCTTAAAAAAAAAGTTTGTGTGTGCTCTACAAATAGATAATTATTTGATGATATTACATCGCTAATTATTTGATGATATTAAGAGCGACATTCAACAGTGGATAATGTGTTTGTTTAGACACATTTTCCTTAAAAGCTAATAAATTTTTTTCTCAATTCTAAAAAAAATACTCCAAAGCAAAGATGCAAAATCCTCTTAGCGTAAATTAACAGGTTGGCTGATAAGTCCCCGGTTTGACATATAGATGGCGTCGCTAGTATTAAATGCATATTATTTTTATATAGTACCAACCTTCAAATGATTCGTGTCAAAAATTGACGTCTGTAAGTCAATTAGTTTGTGAGATATAGCGTCTTTTGTGAAGCAACTTTTGTTATTGTGAAAAAATGGACAAAAATGAATTTCGTGTTTTGATAACATACTGTTTTCTGAAGAGCAAAAATACGGTGGAAGCAAAAACTGGGCTTGATAATGAGAAAATTCAAGCGTGGTGAAATGAGCACGAAGGACAGTGAACGCAGTGGACGCCCGAAAGAGGTGGTTACCGACGAAAGCATCAAAAAAATCCACAAAATGATTTTGAATGACCGTAAAATGAAGTTGATCGAGATAGCAGAGGCCTTAAAGATATCAAAGGAACGTGTTGGTTGGCGGAAGCTCTGTGCAAAATGGGTGCCGCGCGAGAATCATCAACAACAACGTGTTGATGATTCTGAGCGGTGTTTGCAGCTGTTAACTCGTAATACACCCGAGTTTTTCCGTCGATATGTGACAATGGATGAAACATGGCTCCATCACTACACTCCTGAGTCCAATCGACAGTCGGCTGAGTGGACAGCGACCGGTGAACCGTCTCCGAAGCGTGGAAAGACTCAAAAGTCCGCTGGCAAAGTAATGGCCTCTGTTTTTGGGATACTCATAGAATAATTTTTATCGATTATCTTGAGAAGGGAAAAACCATCAACCGTGACTATTATATGGCGTTATTGGAGCGTTTAAAGGTCGAAATCGCGGCAAAACAGCCCCATATGAAGAAGAAAAAAGTGTTGTTCCACCAAGACAACGCGCCGTGCCACAAGTCATTGAGAACGATGGCAAAAATTCATGAATTGGGTTTCGAATTGCTTCCCCTCCCACGGCATTCTCCAGATCTGGCTTTCAGCGACTTTTTCTTGTTCTCAGACCTCAAAAGGATGCTCGCAGGGAAAAAATTTGGCTGCAATGAAGAGGTGATCGCCGAAACTGAGGCCTATTTTGAGGCAAAACCGAAGGAATACTACCAAAATGGTATCAAAAAATTGGAAGGTCGTTATAATCGTTGTATCGCTCTTGAAGGGAACTATGTTGAATAATAAAAACGAATTGTGACAAAAAAAATGTGTTTTTCTTTGTTAGACAGGGGACTTATCAGCCAACCTGTTATACTAACATTACGTACGAAATTTTATTTGGATGGGATGAAATTTGCTCTTCCAGGAGGATTCGGTGGTCATATGGATATGGATAACTTTTTGCATGGATGTTAGAGACCATATACTTACACCACGTGCCAAATTTCAACCGGATCGGATGAAATTTGGCACGTTCAAGAGACTCCTGTGGTCATATCTGGGGATCGGTTTATATAGGGGCTATATATATTTATGCTTGTTATAGGGTATATGCTAGAATCATGTACATTTGGTACATGATCAACCGGATCGGATTAAATTTGACCATCCGCCAGACAAAGCTGAGGGTCGGTTTATATGGGGCCTATAAAGTAAAAGTGGTCCGGTATGGCCCATTATCAAAATCAAAAAATCTACATCAATAACAACTAATTGTGCCCAGTTTCAAGTCGATAGCTTGTTTTGTTCGGAACTTAGTGAGATTTCCACAAACGGACGGACAGCCCAGCTGATGGACATGGCTAGATCGACTCAGAATTTCATCACGACCCAGAATATATACAGTAAAACCTCTTAAAAACGCGGACACCCACGGTCGCCTAAATTTTGGCCACCTTTGAGAGGTATCCAGGTATTTTAAGATACTACCAGAAAAAAATTCTTACGTCTTAAAGTTTTCACCAAATTCGATGAAATAAAGTCTATTGCATTTACAACACCATAACGCTATTTCTAAAAATATATTTTTCCAGAAAGTTTGTAGTACTTCTGACTAATCTGCATTCAAAATTGAAAATCAAATTTTGACCAAAAATTCGAAAAACTACAAATTTGAAGTTTAATAATATTTACCAGATTTGAAGGTAATGTTGGTAAAATAAAACTGTGTAGTGTACAAATAAATATATTCTTTATATTCTACTAAAATCAAATTATTTATTTGTGAATAAAAACTTGGTTTAATGCCACTATTTTTTTTTTTATACCCTGCGCCACACTGTGGAACAGGGTATTATAAGTTAGTGCATATGTTTGCAACACCCAGAAGGAGACGAGATAGACACATGGTGTCTTTGGCAATAATGCTCAGGGTGGGTCCTTGAGTCGATCTAGCCATGTCTGTTCGTCCGTCCGTCTGTCTGTGAACACATTTTTGTGATTAAAGTCTAGGTCGCAGTTTAAGTCCAATCGCCTTCAAATTTGGCACAAGTTCCTGTTTTGGGTCAGAATAGAACCCTATTGATTTTGGAAGAAATCGGTTCAGATTTATATCCCACATATATCTTTCGCCCGATATAGACTTATATGGCCCCAGAAGCCAGAGTTTTACCCTAATTTGCTTGAAATTTTGCACCAAGAGAACAATAAGTACTATAGTCAGGTGTGCCAAATTTGGTTGAAATCAGTTCAGATTGAGATATAGCTCTCATATATATCTTTCGCCCGATATGGACTTAAATGGCCCTAGAAGTCAGAGTTTTAGCCCAATTTGGTTGAAATTTTACACTAGAAGTACAATTAGTAGTGTAGTCAAGTGTGCAAGATTTTATTGAAATCGGTACAGATTGAGATATAGCTCTCATATATATCTTTCGCCCGATTTTACGTCATATGACCACAGAGGTCAAAGTTGTAGTCCGATTTATGTGAAATTTTGCACAGGGAGTAGAATTAAAATACTAAATATGCACGTCAAAACTGATTGAAATCGGTTCAGATTTCTATATAGCTTCCATATATATGTATTTCCGATTTGGACAAACATGGCCAAAATACCCACATTTTTCCTACAAAATCGCACTGCTAAGTCGAAAACTTGTAAAAGTGACTCAAATATTTCTTTATTTCTAATACATATCTATCGACCGATAAATCATAAATACACTATTGCGAAGTTGCCTCAAAATTGGTTCCGATTAAAATGTTTCCCATATTTTTATACCCTTCACCACTACTGTGGTACAGGGTATAATAAGTTTGTGCATTTGTATGTAACGCCAAGAAGGAGTAATCATAGACCAACCTTTTAGTATACGGATCGGCTTAGAATTAAATTCTGAGTCGATTTAGCGATGTCCGTCTGTCTGTCCGTCTGTCTGTCCGTCTGTCTGTCTGTCTGTCTGTTGATGTATTTTTGTGTGCAAAGTACAGCTCGCAGTTTTAGTCCGATTGTCCTAAAATTTGGTATAGGGTCCTGTTTCGGCTCAAAGACGATCCCTATTGATTTTGGAAAAAATCGGTTCAGATTTGGATATAGCTGCCATATATATTTTTCACCGATCTGGTCATAATTGGCGTGTATATCAACCGATCTTCCTCAAATTCCGTACATCCGAATATTTTATGAGTCTCGAAAAACTTGCAAAATATCAGCAAAATCGGTTCAGATTTCGATATAGCTCCCATATAGAGCTTTCGCCCGATTTACACTCATTTGCCCACAGAGGCCAATTTTTTGCTCCGATTTAGTTGAAATTTTGCATAGAGAGTAGAATTAGCGTTGTAGCTATGCGTGCCAAATTTGCTTGAAATCGGTTCAGATTTGGATATATCTCCCATATAAAGCTTTCGCCCGATTTACACTCATATGACCACAGAGGCCAATTTTTAACTCCGATTTAGTTGAAATTTCGCACAGGGAGTAGAATTAGCATTGTAGCTATGCGTGCCAAATTTGGTTGAAATTGGTTCAGATTTAGATATAGCTCACATATATATGATTTTCTGATTTCGACAAAAATGGTCAAAATACCAACATTTTCCTTATAAAATCGCTACTGCTTAGCCGAAAAGTTGTAAAAATGACTCTAATTTTCTTAAACTTCTAATACATATATATCGAGCGATAAATCATAAATAAACTTTTTCGAAGTTTCCTTAAAATTGCTTCAGATTTAAACGTTTCCCATATTTTTTTACTAACATTGTGTTCCACCCTAGTGCATTATCCGACTTAAATTTTTAGTCTATAGATTTTGTAGAAGTCTATCAAATTCTTCCAGATCGAGTGATATTTAAATGTATGTATTTCGGACAAACCTTTATATATAGCCCCCAACACATTTGACGGATGTGATATGGTATCGAAAATTTATATCTACAAAGTGGTGCAGGGTATAATATAGTCGGCCCCGCCCGACTTTAGACTTTCCTTACTGGTTTTTACTAACATAGTATACCATCCCAGGCGTTAGCCGACTTAAATTTTAAGTCTATTGATTCTAAATTTTGTTCAAATGGAGTCAGATTTAACTGTCTGTATTTGTGACAAAAACCCTTTTATATAGCACCTAACACATTTGACGGATTTGATATAGTATCGAAAATGTGGATTTACAAAGTGTTGCAGGGTAGTCGGTCCCGCCCGACTTTAGACTTTCCTTACTTGTTTTTTTTTGTTGTTTTTTTTTTTTTTTTTGAAAAAATGTGGTATGCAGGTGTTCTTTTTTATACCCTCCACCATAGGATGGGGGTATATTAACTTTGTCATTCCATTTGTAACGCATCGAAATATTGCTCTGAAACCCCATAAAGTATATATATTCTGGGTCGTGGTGAAAGTATCGAAAATGTGGATTTACAAAGTGTTGCAGGG
This sequence comes from Haematobia irritans, assembly GCF_050003625.1. Taxonomy (NCBI): domain Eukaryota; kingdom Metazoa; phylum Arthropoda; class Insecta; order Diptera; family Muscidae; genus Haematobia; species Haematobia irritans. The sequence continues at coordinate 62,593,525 of NC_134397.1, forward strand.
TATAATATAGTCGGTCCCACCCGACTTTAGACTTTCCTTACTTGTTTTTTTTTTTTTTTTTTTTTTTTGAAAAATGTGGTATGCAGATGTTCTTTTTTATACCCTCCACCATAGGATGGGGGTATATTAACTTTGTCATTCCATTTGTAACGCATCGAAATATTGCTCTGAAACCCCATAAAGTATCTATATTCTGGGTCGTGGTGAAATTCTGAGTCGATCTGTGCATGTCCGTCCGTCCGTTCGTCTATTGAAATCACGCTAACTTCCGAACGAAACAAGCTATCGACTTGAAGCTTGGCACAAGTAGTTGTTATTGATGTAGGTCGGATGGTTTTGCAAATGGGCCATACGGTCCACTTTTACGTGTAGCCCCCATATAAACGGACCCCCAATTTGGCATGCAGACCATCTAAGAAAAGCAAGTTTCATCCGATCCGGCTGAAATTTGGTACATGGTGTTAGTATATGATCTCTAACAACCATGCAAAAATTGGTCCACATCGGTTCATAATTATATATAGCCCCCATATAAATCGATCCCCAGATTTGGCTTGCGGAGCGTCTAAGAGAAGAAAATTCCATCCGATCCGGCTGAAATTTCGTACATGGTGTTAGTATATGGTCTCTAATGACCATGCAAAAATTGGTTTACATCGATCCATAATTATCTATAGCCCCCATATAAAGCGATCACCAGATTTGACCTCCGGAGCCTCTTGGAAGACCAAAATTCATCTGATTCAGTTGATATTTGGTACGTCGTGTTAATATATGGCCTCAAACACCCATGCAAAAATTGGTCGAAATCGGTCCATAATTATATATAGCCCCCATATAAACCGATCCCCAGATTTGTCCTCCGGAGCCCATTGGAAGAGCACAATTCATCCGATTCTGTTGAAATTTGGTACGTGATGTTAGTATATGGTATCCAACAACAATGCAGGAATTGGTTCATATCAGTCCATAATTATATATAACCCCCATATAAACCGATCCACAGATTTGACCTCCGGTGCCTTTTGGAGAAGCAAAATTCATCCGATCTGGTTGAAATTTGGTATAAAGCGATCACCAGATTTGACCTCCGGAGCCTCTTGGAAGACCAAAATTCATCTGATTCAGTTGATATTTGGTACGTCGTGTTAATATATGGCCTCAAACACCCATGCAAAAATTGGTCGAAATCGGTCCATAATTATATATAGCCCCCATATAAACCGATCCCCAGATTTGTCCTCCGGAGCCCATTGGAAGAGCACAATTCATCCGATTCTGTTGAAATTTGGTACGTGATGTTAGTATATGGTATCCAACAACAATGCAGGAATTGGTTCATATCAGTCCATAATTATATATAACCCCCATATAAACCGATCCACAGATTTGACCTCCGGTGCCTTTTGGAGAAGCAAAATTCATCCGATCTGGTTGAAATTTGGTACGTGGTGGTAGTATATGATATTTAACAACCATGCCAAAAATGGTCCATATCAGTCCATAATCATATATAGCACCCATATAAACCGATCCCCAGATTTGGTTTTGGAGCCTCTCGGAGGAGCAAATTTCATCCGAGTCAGTCGAAATTTGGTACATTGTGCTAGTATATGGCCGTTAACAACCATGCCTAACTAGGTCCATATAGGTCTATAGTTATATATAGCCCTCAGATAAATCGATTCCCAATCACACAAAAATTGGTCCATATCAAGTTCATAATTGTTTATAGCCCCCATATAAGCGACCGCCATATTTCAATTCTGGTTCCCTACGTACCGTGCAAAAGTCCATATCGATTCGTAATTATTTGTAGACTTACCTACACATTTGTAGGCTTACCTACACATACCACGTATGGACTAACTCACAATTTAGAAAACGATTTAAGATACCACAACCCAAGTAATTGGATTGTGGATGACAGTCTTTCGTATAAGTTTCTACGCTATCCATGGTGGAGGGTACCTAAGATTTGGCCTGGCCGAACTTACGGCCATATATACTTGTTTTTTTTTTTTTTTTTTTTTTTTAATGTGGTAGGCAGATGTTCTTTTTTACCATTTTGCATATTATATATTTTTTTCAAAGGAATTGTTGTTAATATTGTGTAAATTGAGTATCCTTAAAATTTCTTTGGTTGCATTATCTTCCATATTAGTTCAATATTTTTTGTGAACTTTCTTTATTTTCTTATAATTAATTTTTTTTAAAGAAATTTGTCCATAACCTTGTGTACAATGTAGGTTGTATAATCAATCCTTCATTTTAGGACAAACAAGCATCATTTGAAAGCATTTGGTTTTCGAAAGGAAAAACATTTGGTGTGTATCCCCTCCCAAAACAAATGCTTGACTACGACTCTGTTACACAAAAATAATGTGTCTCCCAAAATACACATAAATAATGCCATTCATTATTCCTTGGCATAATATCCAATCCAATTGGAATTCTAAACATATTACTATGTTAATTTAACATATTTTTTGGCCATTCCATACATGAATATATTGTGTCAATTGAAATTTCAAAATATCTAAAATATATCCACAATTTGAATATCTAATTAAATGAAGTTAAATCCAATTAAATTCTACATTGACATAAGAAATCAGGGTGCTATGGCCAACAAAGACCAATATAATAAATGGACATTGTTTTAATGGCAATTACATGTGTAAATGAGCTGATTGTAATTTTCAATGAAAGAACCAAAAGTGTTAATGAACACAACACCGACCGACCATATGTCGAAATAAATTAGACATGTCTGTCTGCTTCTTCCTCCACCAAAAAAAAAAAAAACAACGTAGGCCACACACACAACCTACATGGGAGTGGAAATAATCGATTGAGGGAATGTATTGGCCTGTTCGAAAACATAGGCCCAGTCATAAATAAAACTTTTTCAATAAAAATGGCACACGCACTACTACTAAACTGCCTCAACCTTAAGAATTGTCAAGGGAATCCAAGACGTCTACGACAATGTCCACAACAAATTGCATATATTCAATCTCGGGGGCAAGTCTAAAATTAGCATTGGGAAATTTATGGATAGGCCTTTTGGAAAATCCCTTAACCCATTTGCCAAAGAATGTTGTGAACACAAAGTGGAAACCTCAGTTGCTGCTCATAAATTGTGAGACCCAAATTAGGTGTAGTCATTGTGTGTATGTAGGACTAAATAATTATGACGTCCAATAATTGAAGAATTTTCTTATTTGAAAAAACAAAAGCCAAAAAGGGCCAAAATATCAATTAGTTTCACTAATGAGACGATAAATTTCATCAGTAAACCTAATTTAGTAATAAATAAGTTAACAGGCAGACCGTTGGGTAGATCGACCCAGCAAAAAAATTTGGAAGTTCTTTCAAAGGCACAACTTTAAAAGCACTTCCAGAAGATGCACTCCCAATGATGTTCTTTATTTTAACTACCCAGGAAGTTCTTTTAATTCAATTTTTTTATAACTTGGTTTTTTCATACTTTTAATGGGTAATTCTAACTTTTTTTGTTTCAAAGAGGTTAAAAACAGAGTAAGAATTCATAAAATGATACAAATCATTTAAATTTTGTCGAAAAAAATGCTAAATCCAATCTGAGAAATTTGTGAATTTTTGAAAATATTTGAGATCTAACGTTTCCGGCAAGCGTTAGAATCCATTAAAAATTATAAAAAATTATAAAAATTATTTATTTGATAAAATATCACAGAATTTTTTAATTTACATTCAAAACATTGAATTCGGATCACACCTAAAGAAGTGATGCAAATTCAGTGCATCGGCTGTTGAAATGGAGGACTTCCGTCCTATGACATGCCCATGTTAAATTCATTGCTTCTGCGTTAATTTTGCACCCCTTCCGGATCCAAAAAGAACATTTTCATCGGTTTTTGGCGACGCTTTTTTTGCTGGGGAGTTAATTACATTTTCATCTACACGCTCACAAAAAATCGCTTCTGTAACATATACTCCCAAACATATTTTGCTTCAAGCATATACATTTTTGGGTATTGCCCAAACATTTATATGTTTGATCTCTTCCAATATATAATATGTTTGAAAGCATATTGGTCTAAACAATATATGTTTGGGTAGTCTAAGTTCCAAACATTTTGTATTTTTGCATCCAAATTCAATAATGGTGTCTTCCAAAAAACAATATGTTATTATGTGAACATATAATATGTTTGGAAGCATTTTGCACCCAAAAATATTATATGCTTAAAAAAATTCTCCAAAACAATATTGTGCTCAAAATTTTATTTATTTATTTATATATTTACAATCATAATGAATTATGAAAATAAACAGGTAATATAGGTGCTAACAACATAGGTTTTCGACCTGAATGCTCAAAATTTTGTTTCTGCCCAATTGTATATTCCCCGACATCTTTCTCACTTCCACGAGATTTTTTAGTTCTTAGCACCTTTTTCTGTAATACAAACATTGTAGAAGAAATTATTCAAATTTATGATTTTTTTTTTATTTTAATTTTACCTTTTGCCGGACGGGGATTCGAACAGCGGACCACACAGTTTGTAAGGATCAAAGAAGTAGCTGATCAATTGCCCAAGGAAAAATAAAATGTTAATTTTGTAATAACAAGCAACAACCACCAACTTAATTCAATATCGCTCCCTGTTAAATAGCGCTCCAAGCTACTAAACACATATATGTTAATAGGCTATTTCTAAATTAATATATGTTTGCATTCAAGCATATTATATTTACAAACATTTTATGTCCCAAACATAATATGTTCTAACATATTAACATATATGCCCCAAACATGTTATGCTAGTTTATGAACATTATATGCTTGCACTCAAAAATATTGTGTTCCAAACATATAATGTTTATAGCCAAACATATGAAAAACAGTCTTTTTCAACCGTATAGTCATCTAATTATCAATTTATATTAAATATATTTAGTTTAATTTAATTTATACACCTTCAAAATATCGCTTCTGTAACATATACCCCAAACACATTTTACTTGAAGCATATATATTTTCAGGATTGGTCCAAACAAAATATTGTTTGTACTGTTCAAACATATTATGTGTATGCCCTACACTGGTAGTACAAAATTTTAATGACAATTTCTTTGTTTGGATATATTTTTAAGGCGCCAATTGGTTACTTCCATTATTTTACTTGCAGCATACTCTCTAAGTCTCTCTTTCTAAACACATATATGTGTACAGGCTATTTCTAAATTAATATATGTTTGCATCTAAGCATATTATGTTTACAAACATTTTATGTCCCAAACATAATATGTTCTAACATATTAACATATATGTCCCAAACATGTTATGCTAATTTATGAACATTATATGCTTTCACTTAAAAATATTGTGTTAAAAAATTTGAGTTCTAAACACATAATTTTTACACTAAATATATGAAAAACAGACTTTTTTCATCCGTGTATATATGCAGCCTAACAAGGAACTTCCAAAATCGTAGTTTGGATTCCCAATTGGTGATTCTGAAATAGTGCGAACTTGGATCATCTCCAATGAATTTTACATGGGCTTACCATAGAACGGAATACTCCGTTTTAGATTATTTGCATTGCTTTAGAAGTTGTGCCTTCACGGACGAAAAAGACTGTTTTTCATACGTTTGGGTGTAGAAATTATATGTTTGGAACTCAAATTTTTTAATACAATATTTTTAAGTGCAAGCATATAATGTTCATAAAGTAGCATAACATGTTTGGGACATATATGTTAATATGTTAGAACATATTATGTTTGGAACATAAAATGTTTGTAAATATAATATGCTTGGATGCAAACTTATATTAATTTAGTAATAGCATATGAACATATATGTGTTTAGAAAGAGAGAGACCTAGAGAGTATGATGCAAGTAAACTAATGTAAGTAACCAATTGACACCTTAAAAATATATCCACACAAAGAAAATTGCATTAAAATTTTTTTCTACCAGTGTATGTCTGAGGTGAAACATAATATGTTTTAACAATACAAACAAAATTTTGTTTGTACAAATCCTGAAAATATATATATTTGAAGCAAAATGTGTTTGGGGCATATGTTACAGAAGCGATTTTTTGAGGGTGTTGGAAGTTCTTTTGAGCGAAGAAATTAAAAAACAAAAAATAAAAAACAAAACATCATCAATTACACTTTTTATACCCACCACCATAAAATGGTGACGGGGGTATAATAAGTTTGTCATTCCGTTTGTAACACATCGAAATATCGATTTCCGACTATATAAAGTATATATATTCTTGATCAGGGAGAAATTCTAAGACGATATAAGCATGTCCGTCTGTCCGTCTGTCTGTCTGTTGTAATCACGCTACAGCCTTCAATAATGGCGCTATCGTCCCGAAATTTGGCACAGATTCATTTTTTGTTTGCAGGCAGGTCAAGTTCGAAGATGCTATATCGGTCCAAGTTTTGATATAGTCCCCATATAAACCGACCTCCCTATTTGGGGTCTTAGGCCTATAAAAACCGTAGTTTTTATCAGATTTGCCTGAAATTGGAAATCTAGAGGTATTTTGGAACCATAAAGAGGTGTGTCGAAAATGGTCCGTATCGGTCCATGGTTTGGTATAGCCCCCATATAGACCGATCTCCCGATTTTGCTTCTTGGGCGTCTAGAAACTATATTTACCATCCGATTTGCCTGAAAGTGGAAATCTAGAGGTATTTTGGAACCATAAAGAGGTGTGTCGAAAATGGTCCGTATCAGTCCATGTTTTGGTATAGCCCCCATATAGACCGATCTCTCGATTTTGCTTCTTGGGCGTCTAGAAACTATATTTACCATCCGATTTGCCTGAAATTGGAAATCTAGAGGTATTGTGGGACTATAAAGAGGTGTGTCGAAAATGGTCCGTATCGGTCCATGTTTTGGTATAGCCCCCATATAGACCGATCTTCAGATTTTATTTCTTGGGCTTCTAGAAACTGTACTTTCTATCCGATTTGTCTGAAATTGAAAATCTAGAGGTATTTTGCGACCAAAAAGAGGTGTGTCGAAAATGGTCCGTATCGGTCCATGTTTTGATATAGCCCCCATATAAACCAACCTCCCGATTTGGAGTCTTGGGCCTATAAAACCCGTAGTTTTTATCCAATTTCCCTGATATTGAAAATATAGAGGTATTTAGGACCATAAAAAGGTATGCCGAAAATGATGCCCATACGTTCATGTTTTGGTATATCCCCCATATAGACCGATCTCCCGATTTTGCTTCTAGGTCTTCTAGAAACTATATTTACCATCCGATTTGCTTGAAATTGGAAATCTAGAGGTATTTGAGGACCATAAAAAGGTGTGCCGAAAATGGTGCTCATCGGTCCATGTTTTGGTATAGCCCCCATATAGACTGATCTCCCGATTTTGCTTCTTGGGCTTCTAGAAACTATATTTTCTATCCGATTTTCCTGAAATTGAAAATCTAGAGTTCTTTTGGGACCATAAAAAGGTGTGTCGAAAATAGTGCCCGTCGGTCCATGTTTTGGTATAGCCCCCATATAGACCGATCTCCCGATTTTGGGCTTCTAGAAACTATATTTACCATCCGAATTGCCTGAAATTCTTGAGCTTCTATAAACTTTATTTATTACCCGATTTGCCTGAAATTCGAAATCGAGATGTATTTTTATACCACTAATAAGTGTGCCGAAATTGAGGTATATCGAGGTCCATTTTTTGGTATAACCCCCATATAGACGGATCTCTCGATTTTTACTTCTTGGGCGTATAGAGACTATATTTTTTAGCCGATTTGTTTGAAATTGAAAGTCTGGAGGTATTTTAAGATCACAAATATGTGAGTAGCAAATGATACCTATCGGTCCATGTTTTGGTATAGCCCCAATATAAATCGATCTGCCGGCTTTATTTCTTGGGCTTCTAGAATCCGTAGTTTTTATACGATTTGCTGGAAATTAATAATCTACACTGAAAAAACAGTGAACCCACCAGGAAGAAAAGTTTCGGTTAATTTTAGAAAATTTTGAACATTTGTAGAAAATTTTAACTAAACAGTATTACAAAAGTTGGCATCACGCCGATGTCATAAAAATTAGTAAATATTTTTCGACAAATTCAAGAAAATTTATTAGACATAACTAAGTTTTTTTCACTTGTTAAAGAAAATTTTGTAGTTTGAAGGAAAAACTTGGAGTTCAAAATTGCAAGAATGTCTTTAGTGATATACGAAGTTCATGATGGACGCATTTTTGGTAAAATTTACAAATTTAAAGAAATTCTGAACTATTTTGTGGAAGGTACGAATTTAGTTAATCATTATGCTTCATTTGAGTTCATTTTTTTCTTCGGTTTTAGTTAATTTAACTAACGTAAACAAAAAATTATTAGAGTAAAGGAAACTTTCTCCAAACATAATAATTCCATGAACTAAAATAAAGTTAAATTGGCTTTAGTGAAATACAGAGTTCACTTTTTTTTGAGTGTATAATGAAATTTTAGACAAACGGAATTTCCTTTTCTTATAAAGTATTTTCGTTTATTCAACGGTTGTCTCTAAAATTTGTGTCAAAAAAACTTTGCTTGTCTTAAATTACGTTTCTCAAAAAAGAAAACACTTCTTTCATGGTCATGAAAATTGCTTGAAACTGAAAGTAGAATTTCCAGATTTAACTCATCGTATTTGTTTAAATAATGGCGGAAAAAATCTACAGATTTAAGATTTCAAATTTTCAAAGGCGTAATTTCATCATATACACGATATGTTTATAATTCTCTAAAACTCAAACAAAATTGGTTCTCATAAATCCAGAATCTGATCTGGTCTTCATAGGTAAAATCTTTAAAGTTTGTCTTCGGGAAAAGACTTGCTTGGGAGAAGATTTGCCATCAAACCCCCTGCAATTTCTATATATTATCAAGTAACCCACTACGACGAAGAGTTTTCAAAGTAAACTGTTATATTTGATTAATGGTGGTGGGTATTTAAGATTCGGCCCGGCCGAATTTACTGCTTTATATACTTGTTATTTTTATTATCATTTTCAATTTCACTTTTTATTTTTGTTTATATTTTTATTACATTTATTAACAGAAGCGATGTTCTGATTAGTGGTCTCCCAACAACTATAAATAACAGCGAGTTATACACTACTGTGGAAAAGATCGGTCAGGTGTTAGGTGTTCCATTAGAGCCCTACGATCTGAATTTCTGCACATGGATTCGAAATAAGAAAGTTGTTTTAGCAAAATTTAATTCTATTCGGAAAAGAGATGAGTTGTTTGTTCAGTACTTTAAGAACAAGAACCTTCAGCTAAACCAAATCTTGGACACTGATATATCATCACGTGTATACATCAATGATCATTTAACTCCAATAGCAGCAAATCTACAATTTATGTGCCGCAAACTTGTTAAGGAAGGCAAAATATCTAAATTTCGCATTAAAAGCTCAACATATCCAGAAGCAAAAATTCTATTAGCAAAAGGCGAAGAGAAATCTGTGAGATATGACAAAATGTCTGAATTTTTTGCTGGAAGTACCACCAATAATGCTGCTGTATTGTAAATTCTGTATTGTAACATTTAGTACATTGTATTCATTCTGTATATCAAAATTTAAATAAAATATGTTAAATATATTAATTAATTATGTATAGATAGTTAATCAAATGAATTATAAAATATATTGGAATCTATGGTAGTAATTTTTTTCTATTTTCCGCTTTTCTTTTAGTTTTAAAATTGATTAAAAAAAAAAACCAAAGGTCATAAAAATATGATGATATGAATTTAGCTTTGATAGTGTTAGTACAAAAAAAAAGGAATTAACACCATACTTGCAGTAAGACAGTTTTGTTATTGTGATGGCAAAACTGTTTTATTTTTTATTTAGCTATTTTATTGAAAGTTTTCACAAATTTCGGTGTCGATTGCACTACTTATTAATAAAATGCCTGAAATGCTTTTTGACTGAAAAGTTAAATAATTGAAAATAGTAAACTAAGTATTGTTCCAACACAAAATGAAAACAACTAATCCAATTTATGCATTCTTTTCTTTATTGTCTTTGCTTAAAGTGTAACATAAAGCTGGTATGATGTTCGATCGAACTTGATTGAGAGGAATGTTAAAATGTATGGTGGATTGTATAATAAGTTACGGCACGGTCACACTGGGCAAATCTTTGACAAAAATCATAAAGAAATCGTTGTTGCTTTCAAACTAGCAAATACTTTTAGCTCAAATTGGATGTATATGTGGTGATATACACAGGAATATTTCCCAAAAAGAAAAAACGAGTAAAAAAGTTTCACATTCATTTTGGTCAAATATTTGGCTAGTATGACCAAAACCCATAGTCGATTCGCTTGAAACATGTTTGTTAAATGAAAAATATTAAATATCTATTCATTCATTATAATTGTGTAATAAACTTTGTACGAAGATGTTTCGAGTTCTGTCAGAGGATGATATTTTCTTTTGTATCCTAAAACATTACTTCTATACTTTAAGGAATATTTTTTTAATTTGTTTAATTTTCTTTATAGATATATGTATATATCCTTCTTTTCATTTAATGATAGTTTTGCGAGTAGTTTAAGGAAAAATATGTGGAAAGAAATGGAAATATATTTTCTAAGAATTAGTTATAAGTTTTTCTATTCATTTTGCTATAAATTTTTCATGAAATCATGGATATGGGGGGTTTCTCTATACAAACTCAATGAATAATAATTTAGGACCCATTATCAACAAAAGCGTAATTGATAATTTGAACTTGAATAGCAGGGATTTAAACCTTATTCATTTAAATGCACAAAGCTTGGTGCCAAGAGCTTCCATGTCAAAGCTGGATGAATTGCGGAACTTGTTTGAAAGTATGGTGTTCGATGTTATCGGGGTATCGGAGACATGGCTAAACCACTGTGTTTTGGATAGCGCTATAGAAATCCACGGATATAGAGTTTATAGGAATGATAGGTCTGTGAGGAGAGGAGGTGGTGTATGCATGTATATCCGCTCGGATATAAGAGCTAGGGTTGTGCACGAGATAACGGATGAGGGTGTTGCGGAAGGGATTTTGGTTGAAGTAGATGCAGCGGACGCTACGAAAATCTTGTTGGGAGTGCTATATTTGCCATACGGTGGAATATCCCAATGTGAAAACGATCTTGCGGATTATGTAGCACGGTACAATGTGGTAGTTTTGATGGGCGATTACAATATTGATTTATTCCAACAGAGCAGTTATATGAGGAGTGTTTGTGGGAGAATGGGACTGGAAATAATTCATAACTGTTTGCCAACTCATTTCAATTTATGTACACAGAGGTGTTCTTTGTTAGATTATTATTTGGTTTCCGATCCTGGAATGGTTACTAACTTTAGTCAATTTCAGTTCCCAGCTTTAAATTCCTACCATGCTCTTATTTCTTTGTCTGTGGCTATTGTCGCTGAGAAAGATTCTGAAATATTTTTAATTCGTGATTATAGGAATTTCAACCTTGACTTATGCGAAAGAGACTTTGGAAGAATAGATTTTTCGGAAATGTATAGGCAGGATGTGAATTATCAAGTCGAATTTATGACTCAACATGTTATGGATTTATTTAATAGACGTGTCCCACTTAGACGAATAAGGCGATCCAACCCCATTGATTGGATGCACCATTCATCGGTCCGCATAGCGTGCGAGAAAAGGGATATGGCTTATAGGTCCTTTATGGAAAGTAGATCTGCCCGGAACTGGCAAATTTATAGCAGATACAGGAATAGGGCCAAATCTGTAATTCGTAAACGAAGGAATCTGTTTTTTCAGGGTACTTTACAATCATCGTCGCAGGCAGGCTTGTGGAAGAGATTTGAAAGTTTGGGTATTGCAGGTATTAATGGCATGGGAAATGACGATTTGGATGTGGAAAGATGTAATGATCATTTTATATTGGAGCCTCCACAGAATCCACCAGACCTAATATATAGACAGGCGACGGGCTTTAGAGAAGATGCTGGATTTGAATTTCGAGCTATCGATGAGTTTGATATATGGGATAGTTTGAACAGGATTAAGTCTAAGGCAATAGGTGCTGATGGAATATCCATCAGATTCGTAAAGTTGATATTTCCTTTCATTTCCCCACATCTGTTTTTTTATATAATACTATATTGATGACTTCCAGCTACCCGGATGCGTGGAAAATTGCAAGGGTTGTACCATTGCCGAAAAGGAATAAACCGTCTAGTTATTGTGATTTTAGGCCAATTAGCATATTACCCTTGTTTTCAAAGATGTTTGAGAATTTGATAAATTCCCAGATAATGGCAAACGAACCGGTGCGTAGAGGGTTTTCGGATTTCCAATCAGGTTTCAGACGAAACTTCAGTACTACTTCGTTAATGGCTTCTTTTACAGATGATATTAGGAGGAACACTGACAACAAGCTTGTGTCTATTTTAATTAGCCTAGATCTAAGTAGAGCTTTCGAGTCAGTCTGCCATGAAGTTTTGCTGAATAAATTATACACTCAATTTGGTTTCTCAAGGACTTCATGTTCGCTGGTTGAATCCTTTTTGTTTTGTAGGAAACAGTTCGTACAATTTGCAGGGATGATTTCTAGTACGAGGGTAGTGTCCAGAGGAGTTCCCCAAGGGTCGGTATTGGGTCCATTATTCTTCAATATGTACATAAATGATATATTCAATGTGCTGAATGGCATAAGTGCCCACTTATATGCCGATGATTTACAATTGCTTGCTTCTTCGGATAGGAATAATTTGGATAGTCTACTATCAAGGGTTCAGAACAATCTCCTAAGCATTGAGGATTGGTGTAGGCAAAATTTTATTCTTATCAACGCCGCTAAGTCCAGAGCTATGGCTTTTAATGCTGTTGGAGTTGCTATACCTAATTTGTTAATTGGTAATCAATATTTGGAATATGTGCCAAGTATGACCACCTTGGGATTTCTTATAGACAGCAAATTGAGCTTTGATGAACATATCAACAAGGTGATTTCCCAATTGACATTTGGACTTCGAAGGCTTTACAGTATTAATTGCTCTATTCCATTGAAGCTACGCAAGATGCTAGCCCATAGCTTTTTAATGCCTAGGATTTTGTACGGGTTAGAGGTGTATACGGGGACCAATACGACAAACAGAATGAGGTTAGAGAGATACTTCAATAGGGTAATCAGGTACGTTTACGGACTGCGTACTCATGATCACATATCGGCGTATGTTAGGGACTTCTTGGGTTGTAGTTTTGATAATTTTATAAAGATTAGGCTGGTGACACTATTTTATAAAGTGTACAGGGCTGGAAGTCCACAATATTTACTATCTCATTTTCAGTTTGGTTCATCTGTCAGATCGCATTCCCTGATATGTCCCCGCTTTAATACCCTAATAATGCAGAATTCCTTCGAGGTAAGAGTATGTCGTATCTGGAATGTATATCTTCCATATGAGGATAGACATTTTGCCCATTCAGTTCAGGAGTTTGCCGACAAGATGCTGTCTAATTTGTAAACCCTGCATATCGAATAAAAGGTTGATAGTGGGTAAACTTTTTTTTTTATTTTTTGGGGGAAACGTTTCATATCCATGAACATTTTTTTTTTATTTTTTAGTATTAAGATTTTAGTGTTAAGATCTTTTTACCTTCCATTATATAAAAGTGAATCTTAGAGCCATAATACATTACTCTGTAATCGATTTGGCCCTTTTAGGGCTTATAGATTATGAATAAATATTGAATTGAATTGAATTGAATATTTTGTCTTTATCATATTTTTACAAATTGAAGACATTTTTGGCTCCTACCGTCGGTTGAACGTGGGTCTGTTGGCACCATAAGAGAACGCATTAGCACACTCACCCATACACGCCATAGAACGCCAAAGCGTCGAACCGTGTATTGCAATGTTTGTGATATAATCGTAATATGACACCAAGTCATAACATTCTAACTACTTCTCGAGATGTTGTTTATTGGTATGAAGGAAATCAAAAAAAAAGAATTCAGAATTTATATTTTTGTATAAATTTATTTTTCTATTACAACTCTACAAGAAATTGAAAATGCTCATAATTGGCAGAACCTTTTCAAGAATTACTTTGGATGCGAAAAATTCAACTGACACATGTTAAAATCGCCGTGGAGGTGTAATTTTTATGTTCATGCTTTTTTTTTATCATTTTATTAATTTTTGATTCTTTTTAGCGACATTTAATTGTCCAGAATTTAAATTTTGACTTAAAACGGCCAAATATCATATTTTCTAAGACTGATCCAAAATAACTTCATCGGAAGTGAAAAATTTGATGAAGGATCCCGGAATACTCTTAAAAGGAAATGTTGATGGAACAACTTCAAAGCAAAAAAAGTATTGAAAATGTTCTTTTTGGATCTGGAAGATGTACACAATTGGTGCAGATGTCCATCATTTCAACTTGCCATATTCCCATTATAATCAAATGAAGAGTTTTTAACTTTTTCGTTAAAATTCAATTTTCGCCAACACTAAAAATCGATTAGTCCAATCGACTCGATATTTAAAAATATGAAAAACCAATTAGTCGACTTTGCAGATTACGATATCAATTAGTACAAAATTCGATTTTCGACTTTTGGATCTGTAAGCCAAACGACAAAGGTTAGTGAAATTTTTAATTTTATTTCCCTTCTCTTTGTTTTAATTTCTATTCCTTTTTTGTGACATTTAGTTGGCCAATTTTTTTTTTAGCTTAAAACGGTAAAAGTTATATTTTCTAGGATTTGTTCAAATGAACTTAAAGGAAGAGGAAAAAAGGATAGAAAATTCATGAATAAGCTTAAAAAGAAATTAATGCAACCCGGGGCACTGCTGCACGTAGGATTAGTTGATGTATTCGCAAAACATTGGAAATTAAATTCCGAAACAAGTTCCATGTTCACCATCCAAAAATAATATTTTACGCTTAAAATATGTTTTGGGATATGATATTCCTCGGCCATATTCTGGGTGCAGGAATGGTATTAAAAAAATGGCGTGTAATTCATTCAAGAAACATTGACTGTGAACTATAGTCCATTGAAATTTCTCTTGTATCCAATTCGGCCTGATCATAGGCGATATTTACTTGTTGCAATCTAAATTCATTAAGTACTTGTTACAACATTCAGTATTACACCCATATCCCCAGTCCGCTTTTTTTTTAGATTATGTATTTGAAAAGTTTCTTTTTCTTACTTTCGAATATCATGCAAGGAATAAAAATATTTTTTATTCGTCAACTGACACTCAATTTAAAGTGTCACTAATGTCGTTGGCATTCCATCATTGTCATCATCATCTTCAGCATCATCACATTCCCGAATGGCTGTCTTTAGGGAGTCTCATCATCATCGACAGTGCTTCTATCAGCGTTGTCGTCATCGCCACCTCTCGTCATCATCACCATCATCATCGTCTCCATGTCTCCATTGCCCACCATTGACACTTTTCCTGTATCTGACACTTGCGTCTATTAAGGCTGAGAATACTTTTTTTTCAACAAAAAGTTATGTTCAACAAGCCCACTGCATGTTTCAAACAAATGCCGATCTAAAATCATATCACGAGGTATGATACAAAAATGCTGGTACAAAATTAAATCATGTGAAAACTGGGTAGGGGGGCATGATATTCTGGGGCTGGTCTGGATATGTGCGCGTTTAAATGATCGATGAAGATTTTTTGAGAAATTATGGGAAGTGTTGTACGGATGGTAAAACACCCGTGACTCTATTGAAATGGATCATCTTAATTCAAGTTGTGAAGAAAAAAAAAACAAAAGAAATATTTTGGAAGTATGAGATTAATTTAATAAAACAGAAAATTGGTTTATTAAAGTGAAAGAGTTAATCAAAGGAAACGGAATGATTGATGGGGATACAAGGATGAGTTTTTGACTACAAACACAGAAAACTCAGAGATGTCATACAAAAGGGATTTGTCTGGGATTTAATAATAAAAGAAACAAGGAAGTACGTATCAGTCGGGAAGATCGCATTAAACACAAATGACAATTTTTACGTTTTCGACAATCCAAAAATTGTAAATGTTGAAAACGTCAAACGTCACTTCTATAAAATGGATAGAACGTTCACAGACAAAAAAAAAAACTTGCATATTATTTATGCGTATTATAATAATATAATACGAGTATATATAATATATAAAATATTAATATAATATATAAATCGAAAAAAAAAAAATTGAAAGTATTTAAGGCAAGTACTTGGACTTATATGGCCCCAAAAGGGAGAGTTTTGCCCTGATTTGCTTCAAATTTTGCACAACGAGTACGTTTAATGGTATCGTTAATTGTGCCAAATTTAGTTGAATCGGGTCAGATTTAGATATAGCTCCAATATATATCTTTCGACCGATTTGGACTTATATGGCCCCAAAAAAAAAGCGTCGCCAAAAAAGCAATGAAACTGTTCTTTTTGGATCCGGAAGTGGTGCAAAATTGACGCAGATGCGATGAATTTAATATGGACTTGTCATAGGACGGAAGTCCTCCATTTCAACAGCCGTTGCACTGAATTTGCATCACTTCTTTAGGTGTGATCCGAATTTAATGTTTTGGATGTAAATTAAAAAATTCTGTGATATTTTGGCAAATAAATAATTTTTATATTTTTTTATCAATTTTAATGGATTAAAATCAATTAAATCCGACGCTTGTCGGAACCGTTTGACCTCCAATATTTTCAAAAAATCACAATTTTTTCAGATTGGATTTAGCATTTTTTTCGACAAAATTTAAATGATTTGTACAATTTTATGAATTCTTACTCTGTTTTTAACCTATTTGAAACAAAAAAAATAAAAATTACCCATTAACAGTATGAAAAAACCAAGTTATAAAAAATTGAATTAAAATAACTTCCTGGGTAGTTAAAAAAAAGAACATCATTGGAAGTGCATCTTCTGGAAGTGCTTTTAAAGTTGTGTCATTGTAAGAACTTCCAAATTTTTTTGCTGGGTAGTTAAGATAACGCATGGTTTTAAGATGAAATCAATTTTGTCCAAATTTTATTTCTTATTCCTTTGATTTCAGCTTAAAACCATTCGTTGACAAAACTACAAGGGTAGTTTACGTACTGTTATATCTACACTCAAAAAAAGTTTACTTGGATCCAAAGATTTTGACCTTCCCTTAAGTATTTTGGTATTGATTCCGAGCCAAAAATGCGGCTTCTTTAAAAAAAAAGAAATTTTTGAGCGACATATCTGGCTTTAAATCTAGGACCAATAAAATTCAATTAGGATAAAGATCACATTTATCAAATTTTCATTTTCTTTTCGCGTTTTATTAATAAAGGTACTCACGTAGAAATAAATGTCAATTTAAAAATCCAAATTATAGCGGATACTTCAAAGAAAAAAATATTTCCATAATTCCAAAAAAAAAAAAAAAAAAAAAAAAACTTTAAACCAACGACGCTAGATTGGAATAATTCTTGATGTTTTGGTAAATTTTGAAAAATATTCCTCTTCTACTAAGAGGTACTTCATAAATCTATAAAAATTAACTTTTCCAAAAATTTTCTATAGAAATAAAATTTTGACAAAATTTTCAATATAAATAAAATTTTGACAAAATTTTCTTTAGAAATAAAATTTTTGACAAAATTTTCTATAGAAATAAATTTTGACAAAATTTTCAATAGAAATAAAATTTTGACAAAATATTTCAAAAATTGTCTTCGAAATAAAATTTTGACAATATTTTCTTTAGAAATAAAATTTTGACAAAATTTTCTTTAGAAATAAAATTTGGACAAAATTTTCTATAGAAATAAAATTGTGACAAAATTTTATTTCTATATAAAAATTTTCTTTAGAAATGAAATTTTGACAAAATTTTCTATAAAAATAAAATTTTGGCAAAATTTTCTATAGAAATAAAATTTAAAAAAAAAAATTTTTAGAAATAACATTTTGACAAAATTGTCCATAGAAAAAAATGTTGACAAAATTTTTTACAGAAAGAAAATTTTATGTTTTTTGTTGATATTGTTGACCTTTTATTTTAATTTTTATGATTTTTATCTCATAGTCTCGGCTGTAGGTCTATAAATTAAACTCGAAATTGTTGGTTTCTAGTTTTTTATTTTCCGATATTTCGGTTGACTTCGTCAGACCGTTTTCAAGGCTACAAATTACAAAATTAAACAAAAGTTAATTACAAAATTCACAAATTAAAGTCAAACTATTGTCATTTACATTTTATCCGATGTCTTGTTACTTCGCTGTCTGGTTTTCTACTGGTGATCACTTTCTCCTGTGTTTTTGTATCGTATGTCGATATATTCTCGCGCAGTTCTCAATATCTTTTTTATAGTTTATTCTCTCGTTAGTGGGAGTGTTAATTATGTGTAACATTTCCAGAGTAAATCTTCGTCTGTAGTTGTTTTCCTTGCATAGGATTTCTACGTTATTAAAGTTAGGTTTGTGACCAGTCAATGTACAGTGGGCCGCAAGTGCTGTTTTTTGTTCCATTGGTTTGTCTGTTGTTTTTATATCCGATTTATGTGAAGACAATCTTGTTTTTAATTTTGTCATTGTCGTACCAATATATGTCTTTTGGCATAAGTTGGATTTGTCACCGTTGCATTTTATCTTATATACTACGTTGTGTTGGTCTTCATTCTTAATTTTTGTTTTTGTTTTACTAAATAATCCGTTGACAGTGTTTGTAGTTTTTAACGCGAGTTGATATTTTTCTTTATTGTATATGTCAGACTTGGACAGTCTCTCGGAGAAGTTTGGTATATATGTCACTGGTTTGTATATTTTTGAATCCTTTTTCTTGGTCAATTCTCGGTTGTTGTGTAGGTTGGCTTTTACTTTCGATAAGAGTTGATATATCGTTCGTTGTGGGAAATTGTTATCTTGGAGAATTCGTTTAATTTTATTTTCATTTTCAGAATGAAATTCTGGATCACTAATATTAAATATCCTTCGTATGAAATTTGTCGCTGTATTGATTATTATACGTTTACTGTGCTTAGAGTAAAAATTGAGCAGTCTCCCAGAAGCCGTTGGTTTTTGGTACCAATTTAGTCTCAGTTGGTTTCCTTGTCTATGTATTATTACGTCAAGATATGGTAGTTTATTGTCCTGTTCTAATTCCTTTGTAAATTGAATTTGTCTATTAAATGAGTTTAAGGCCTTTAGTGTTTCGTCGACTTCTGATGCCTTTATGATTGCGAAGATGTCATCTACGTATTTTGTTAATATCGGTGGTTTAGTAATATTTTTAAATACTTCGTCTAAAAGTTCCTCGATAATAATGTCTGCTACAATTGGTGAAGCAGGGGAACCCATTGGCATACCTTTTAATTGCTCATAAATCTTGTCCTCAAATTTAAAATATCTGGTGTCCTTGATACAAAATGTAATTAAATCTATGAATAAATCCTTCGTCATGTTCGTATACTGCTCAATTATGGTCCATTTTCTTTCAATCGTCTGAATTGCTAGCTTTACCGGAATGCTTGGAAATAATGACACCACGTCAAAGGATATTAAAACTTCATCATCTTCAATCGTCATATTTTCCAATCTTGTCTTAAAATCCGCAGAGTCCTTAACATTATATTTAGAGTCAAGTGTTATATTTCTTAATATACCTACTATGTATTTACATAAATTGTACGATGGCGAGTCTATCGAAGAACAAATAGGTCTTAATGGTGTGCTCTCCTTATGTATTTTTGGAAGTCCGTAAATCCTTGGAGCTACTGCGGTCCTGCTTGTCAACTTGTTTTTCTCTTGTTCGGTAATAATATTGAGATTGTAAAGTTTTTCCACTAATTTGTTGTTCTTCGTTTGGAGTCTAGAGGTGGGATCAATTTTTATTCGTTTGTACGTACACATATCGTGTAATATTTCTTTCATCTTTAGATCATAGTCAATTTTATTCATTGCAACCGTTTTCCCCCTTTGTCAGCACTAAGAATTAGAATGTCATCATTTTCCTTTAAATATTGTCGTGTCTGTACCACTGTGCTTGATATGTATTTATCTCTTAAGCTCATTTGTGATCTTCGTAAATGATCGTTTATCAATGTTGTCAATTTTGTTCTCGCCATCTCTTGTTCCTCTCTGCTCTCAATTGTCTGTACACAATCTTCTCCTTCGGCGATAACTTGTAATAGTGGAAAACTTTTATTGTTATGCGGGAGATAAAAATCATAAAAAAAAAGAAAATTTTGACAAAATTTTCCATAAAAATACAATTTGCCAAAATTTTCCATAGAAAGAAAATGTTGACAAAATTTTTTACAGAAATAAAATTTTGACAAAATATTTAAAAAATTGTCTTTGAAATAAAATTTTGACAAAATTTTCTATAGAAATAAATTTATGACAAAATTTTCTATAGAAATAAAATTTTGACAAAATTTTCTAAAAAACAAAATTTTGACAAAATTTTTTACGGAAATAAAATTTTTACAACATTTTTTACAGAAATAAAATATTTACAAAATTTTCCATATACATAAAATTTTGCGAAAATTTTTGATAGAAATAAGATTTTGACAAAATTTTCTATAGTAATAACATTTTGACAAAATTTTCTATAGAAATAACATTTTGCCAAAATTTTCTATAGAAATAACATTTTGACAAAATTTTCGATAGAAATAAAACTTTGTCCAAATTGTCCTCAAAAAAATAAAATTTTTACAAAGTTTCCTATAGAAATAAGATTGTGACATAATTTTCCATAGAAATCAAATTAAAAAAAAAACATAAAAATAAAATTTTGCCAAAATTTTCTATAGAAATAAAATTGTGACAAAATTTTCTATAGAAATAAAATTGTGACAAAATCTTCTATAGAAATAAAATTTTGACAACATTTCCAATAGAAATAAAATTTTGACAAAATTTTCTATAGAAATACAATTTTGACAAAATATTCCAAAAATTGTCTTCGAAATAAAATTTTGACAAAATTTTCTATAGAAATAAAATTTTGACAAAATTTTCTATAGAAATAAAATTGTGACAAAATTTTCAATAGAAATAAATTTTGACAAAATTTTCTGCAGAAATAAAACTTTGTCAAAATTGTCTTTAAAAATAAAATTTTGACAATATTTTGTATAGAAAAAAAATTGTGACAAAATTTTCTATAGAAATAAAATTTTGTCAAAATTTTCTTTAGAAATACAATTTTGACAAAATTTTCTATAGTAACAAAATTTTGAAAAAATTTTCTAAAGAAATAAAATTTTGACAAAATTTTCTAAAGAAATAAAATTTTGACAAAATTTTCTAAAGAAATAAAAGTTTGACAAAATTTTCTAAAGAAATAAAATTTTGACAAAATTTTCTTTAGAAATAAAATTTTGACAAATTTTTTACAAAAATACAATTTTTCCAAAATTTTCCATAAAGATAAAATTTTGACAAAATTTTCTATAGAAATAACATTTTGACAAAATTTTCCATAGAAATAAAATTTTGACAAAATTTTCTTTAGAGATACAATTTTTGCCAAAAATTTTGTATAGAAATAAAATTGTGACAAAATTTTCTATAGAAATAAAATTTTTACAAAATTTTCCATAGAAATAAAATTTTGACAAAATTTTCTTTAGAAATAACATTTTGACGAAAGATTCCATATAAATAAAATTTTGACAAAATTTTCTATTGAAATAAAATTTTGGCAAAATTTTCTTTAGAAATAAAATGTTTGACAAAATTTTCAATAGAAATAAAATTTTGACAAAATTTGCTATAGAAATAAAATTTTGACAAAATTTTCTATAGAAATAAAATGTTGACAAAATTTTTTACAGAAATAAATTTTTTACAAAATTTTTCATAAAATACAATTTTGCCAAAATTTTCCATAGAAATAAAATTGTTACAAAATTTTCTATAGAAATAACATTTTGACAAAATTTTCAATATAAATAAAATTTTGAAAAAAATTTCTATAGAAATAAAATTTAGACAAAATATTTCAAAAATTATTTTCGAAATAAACTTTTGACAAAAATTTCTATAGAAATAAAATTTTTACAAAATTTTGCATAGAAATAAAATTGTGACAAAATTTTGCATAGAAATAAAATTGTGACAAAATTTTCTATAGAAATAACATTTTTACAAAACTTTCTTTAGAAATAAAATTCCATAGAAATAAAATGTTGATAAAATTCTCTATAGAAATAAAATTTTGACAAAACTTTTTACAGAAATAAAATTTTTACAAAATTTTCCATAAAAATAAAATTTTGCCAAAATTTTCCATAGAAATAAAATTTTGACAAAATTTCCTATAGAAATAAGATTGTGACATAATTTTCCATAGAAATAAAATTAAAAAAAAAAATAAATAAAAATAAATTTTTGACAAAATTTTCCATAGAAATAACATTTTGACAAAATTTTTTATAGAAATAAAAAATTGGTAAAACGTTTCTTCCGCAGAAGTATTTTTTTATAGTAACCTCAAAAATTTGATCAAACACTTGGAAATAAGATTTTTCTATTTGGTAGTTTTTTTGCAAAATTTTCTTAAAATTTTGGTAGATTATTATTGGCTCGAGTGGCAACCGTGGCCGGGTTACGCTAGTGCTATATAAACATTACTGTTTCACTGTATGCGTCACTTGTACGCTTGCTATAGCGATAATTGTCTGTTGATGACAATGAGAGCTAGGTAGCCATGTGGATAGTGTGTTGGCTTATAAACTGTATGGACCGATGTTCGATTTTTCGTCCAGGTGAAAGGTTAAATTTAAAAAATTTATAAAATCGAATAATTTCTTTTACATTGCTTTATTACAGAAAAGGTGCAAAGAACTAAAACAAAACTCGTGGAAGTGGGAAAGATGTGGGGGAGGACGCCATTAGCCAGAAATGAAACTGCTTTGACATCCTGTAAAAGAATCAACGTTTATCACAAAAAATATGTACTTTTCTTGCAAGCAAACTTCTATACAGCGAAAAGTAAATAGAAAACGATATTTGTTTGTCTAAAATTTCGGTATTTGTTTGCCTAAATTTTTTTTTTGGAGGATAGCATTATTTTTTTGCGTCTATACTTGTCGTTATAATATTGGGTATGACTGCTCGTTGCCTGAGTTTGTCTGTGGGTCCGATAATATTAATTGTCAAATTTAAATTCTATCAAAATGTTAAATATAACTTTCGTTAAAAAAACCTTATTAAAGAAATACAATTTAATTTAATACAATTTATTTCCATTTCATCGAACCAATTTGGCAAAAAAAAAACACACAAAGTTTAACTCATCGCAAAAAATCATAAAAAAAAAACTTTCATTAATCTAATTGAGCCGTAATAAAAAAGCTCATAAGAACATTTATGGTGGCCATGCAATGAATGGGAAACGTAGCGTTCGCATAACTATAGGACCAGTAAATTTACAATATGTGCGGATGTAATTTTTCCTCATCAATTCAATGTAATTACATGCTATTTGAAAATTTCCATAAAAAGTAACAAAATTACAAAAGGCATTGTGACAGTTGTCAATAATTTCATTATGGCCATCATCACAATTGAATTTATTGTGATAACGACAAGTCACATTTTCTACATTATTGAAATTCGTATTGAGATTCTATATGCGTACAATTTGATTTGAGTTTGAGTAAACGAGAAAAAAACAACTAGCAAATAAAATGAAAAGTTGGCAGGCATCAATTGACAGTGTGTAAATTATAACAAATAATCAAATAAATATGTTAAAATAAGACAGAAAAGAATTTCTATTGAATAAAGAGCGGAACCGGCTTCTTATAAGCTTGTCTCGTGATGAGAACGACAACAGGGAATATACACATTTTATATAATCGTTTTAAAATTAATTAATGGGAAGAGTGCCTCATTTCATACAGGATTTATCGAAAATGTGAATATATTCTTGATATTTAATAAAATGAAGAAATTCATATCGGATAAAAAAGATTGCATCATTTTAGTATACAAATATATGTTTATAACATTTATATATTTATAACTGATTTACAGTTTCATTCTCCAAGACAACGCTCTTACCATCAAATATAAAAAAAAATTCTCGCAATCATACCTGCAAAGAAAGCAAACAGAAGGAAAACATTAATTATTAATTATGTATTAATAGTTATTTGTGGTATTAAAATATGTTGGAGAAATAAACCTAAACCTCAGATGATTATGGCTGATGTTTCGCACTTTGAAGCAATAAGTATGCTCATGAGCTGAACATATGGCGAGAATGGATACAACTGCTATTGAGATATAAGTTTCAACTGAAGCTATTCAAATTCCAAATACAACACTGAAAAAAGAACATGCCCGGTTCAAAATATTGTGTCTTTACACTAATGGATTTTGGTATTGTTTCCGAGTCCAAGTAGCTGATAATTGAAGCAAGGATACTTGTAAGACAAAATTCTCTTTTAACTTTTGTGTAATTGATACTACACCGAAAAAAGTAAACTGCTATATAGGAAGAATGCACTAACACCTGCGAAAATTGAACTAAATTGCACTCCAGGAAAATTTAATGTCCTGTTGTACACAGGAAAAAATTTTCCGAAAATTTTTCCAATTAAAGTCTTAATTGAGTTTTAAAAAATATAATTTAATTGATTCAACACATTTTTTTAATTGAAAAAAAAAATCAAACAAAAAAAATTAAGTGTATCAATTAAATTTTTAAATTGGATAAAATAAAAAGCTCACAACATAAAAGCTGCGGGAGCAAGAGCATTATTCTTTATGTAGTTAATTTTATTAAAATAAATAACGACAAAAAAATTACACAACAAAGCATGGAGCTATAATACAATTACACATTATTAAGATATTACATTATAGTCTTAAGTATTTAACAAAATTTTCAAAAATATAAAAAAGCATTGTAAACCATAGTAACCCAAAAAGGCTCAATAAAGAAAAATATGTCTTGGATCAATTAATTTTTAATTGGCTTTCAATTGATTTTTTGATTGATAATATCATTTCTATGATTGAAGACATTTCAATTAAAAACAAGTATTTATGGCCGTAAATTCGGCCATGCCGTAAGATCGGCCAGGCCGAATCTTATGTACCATCTACCATGGATTGCGTAGAAACTTCTACAAAAGACTGTCAGCAACAATCGAATTACTTTGATTGCGGTAACACTTGCCGATGGCAAGGTATCTTAAAACTTCTAAACATCGTCTTCTGAATTGTAAGTTAGCCCATAGGGGTATATATTAAACAAAAAAAGCCGATTAAATACGTATATAATTAAGTATGACAAAATTTTCTATAGAAATAAAATTTTGACAAATTTTTATATAGAAATAAAATTTTGACAAAATTTTCTATAGAAATAAAATTTTAACAAATTTTTCTACAGAAATAAAATTATGACAAAACTTTCTACAGAAATACAATTTTTACAAAACTTTCCATAGAAATTGATAAAATTTTCTATAGATATAAAATTTTTACAAAATTTTCTATAGCAATAAAATTTTGACAAATTTTTCTATAGAAATAAAATTTTAGCAAATTTTTCTATATAAATAAAATTTTGACAAAATTTTCTATAGAAATCACATTTTGACAAAATTTTCTATATAAATAAAATCTTGACAAAATTTTCTATAGAAATAACATTTTAACAAAATTTTCTATAGAAATAAAGATTTAACAAATTTTTCTACAAAATAAAATTATGACAAAATTTTCTACAGAAATAAAATTTTTACAAAATTTTTCATAGAAATACAATTTTGATAAAATTTTCTATAGAAATAAAATTTGGACAAAATTTTCTATAGAAATAAAATTTTGACAAAATTTTCTATAGAAATAAAATTTTGACAAATTTTTATATAGAAATCAAAATTTTGACAAAATTTTCTATAGAAATAAGATTTTAACAAATTTTTCTACAGAAATAAAATTATGACAAAATTTTCTACAGAAATAAAATTTTGACAAAATTTTCTATAGAAATAAAATTTTAACAAAATTTTCTATAGAAATAAAGTTTTGACAAAATTTTTTTGACAACATTTACTATAAAAATAAAATTTAACAAAAATTTTCTAGAGAAATAAAATTTTTCGAACATTATCTGTAGAAATAAAATTTTGCAAAAATTTTCTATAGAAATAAAATTTTAACAAAATTTTCTATAGAATAAAAACTTTGATAAAAAATTCTATAGAAATAAAATTTTGATAAAAAAATTCTATAGAAATAAAGCTTTTACAAAATTTGCTATAGAAATAAATTTTGACATAATTGACATAAGTTTTTGATATAATAAAATAAAATTTTAACAAAATTTTCTATAGAAATAATGTTTTGACAAAATTTTTTATAAAAATAAAATTTTGACAAAATTTACTATAGAAATAAAATTTAGCAAAAATTTTCTATAGAAATATAATTTTGCGAACATTTTCTGTAGAAATAAAATTTTGCAAAAATTTTCTATAGAAATAAAATTTTAACAACATTTTCTATAGAAATAAAATTTGTACAAAATTTGCTATAGAAATAAAATTTTGACATAATTTTCTATAGAATAATAATTTTGATAAAAAATTCTATAGAAATAAAATTTTGATAAAAAAAATTTTTTTGTAGAAAAAAAATTTTAAAAAATTTGCTATAGAAATAAATTTTGACATAATTTTCTATAGAAATAAAACGTTGACATAAGTTTTTGGTATAATAAAATAAAATTTTAACAAAATTTTCTATAGAAATAAAATTTTGACAATATTTACTATAGAAATAAAATTTAGCAAAAATGTTCTATAGAAATAAAATTTTGCAACCATTTTCTGTAGAAATAAAATTGTACAAAAATTTTCTATAGAAATAAAATTTTAACTAAATTTTCTATAGAAATAAAATTTTAATAAAAAATTCTATAGAAATAAAATTTTGACATAATTTTCTATAGAAATAAAATTTTGACATAAGAGTTTGGTATAATTTTCTCCAAATTTTAGTAGATTATTTTTTGATCGAGTGGCAACTATGATACCAATGCCCTTGATTGATTTGCCTTAACCCTGGAAAGTCATCCATATTTTTTGTACACTAACGTCATCCTTCGTCATTTTGACGACGGCTTATTTCAAGACGCTATAATTTGCATTGTGAGCAAAAATTATAACCAAAATTGAGTTTATTTTCTTATTCAATATGTTTTTAATTAGTATAAAAAAATTTAATAAAATAGTTGAATTAGTATAGCTTAAATTTATCATTTCGCAATCGACTAAAATACATTTTAGATCGAAAATGAAATTCTGCGTCGTCATTTTGACGAAGGATGACTGTCCAGGGTTAAGCAAATGGACGACAACTCGTCATCAGGATAGCACTCGCACAGTCCTACATCCATTGTTGCAACTGAGCATGACACTAAGAGATATGATGCACACATTAATTTTAATTTTTTTGTTTAGATTGGCATTTTATTAATGCAAAATATTGTTGTGAATTTTTTAAGTCATCCGTACCAGTGGTTTTGAACATCAATTGAGATCGGTGTTCATTTCACTACGATGTCCGGAAACTCGTCATCGGGGAAGTTTATGCTTAACTGGATTTTGTTTTTGGTAAGACGTTTGGTTCATTATGACATTAGGAATAATCTCCCAAGTGTGGACAAAATTTAGGCAACCCTGACCACTTCTGAAAGGTTTGACTATAATTAGAACCCGATTGGGACTCTTCAATTAGTTGATGGTGGCAACCAACAAGTCCGCATAGATTTTTATTATGAAAATTGGAATTTTGACTTTACTACCTCAATATCTGCAAGAATTTACTAGTTTAAGAGATATGATGCACACATTAATTTTAATTTTTTTGTTTAGAATGCTAGCTTTTTCATGGAAAATATTGTTGTGAATTTTTTAAGTCATCCGTGACAGTGGGTTTGAACATCAATTCAGATGGGTGCTCATTTCACTACGATGTCCGCAAACTCGTCATCGGGGAAAGTGTATGCTTTAACTGGATTTTGTTTTTTTGGTAAGACGTTTTGTACATTATGACATTAGGAATAATCTCCCAAGTGTGGACAAAACTTAGGCAATCGTGACCACTTCTGAAAGGTTTGAATGGAATTAGAACCCGATTCGGACCCGTCAATTAGTTGACGGTGGCAACCAACAAGTCCGCATAAATTTTTATTATGAAAATTGGAATTTTGACTTTACTACCTCAATATACTAGTTTATCTAAAATCTCATTACTTTTATCAAGCAGAAATGGTACAGAGGCCGCAGATATATTCCCCTATGCCATTAAGCCATGTAGATAAGAGATTTTTATCAAATTATCAAAGTCAACATTTGCAGCTGAAGTGAAAATTATTCAAACTCCTGCATTTGCAGCTGAAGTGAAAATTATTCAAACGCCTGCATTTGAAGTCAACTTGTAGTTATCCAACATTTGTTTCTTTTAATTACAATTTATTACTGATTATCGCAAAATATTCCGCACCGTAGTATAAAGATGGATACGGCAGAGTGTTATATGGAAACGGTCAGTAATCACTTATATGCTGTCATCGAACTACTGCTTGATTCTTTGCGTCACAAAACTGATGAGGGGGACTAGTAAAAATCAAGCGAAGCAACAAAAGAAAAAAATTTACATTTGCCTGGTGAAGAGTAATAAATCTTGGAGAATTTATTAAAGACAAAGAGACAAACCGTTCGTATTTTCTTTTATCGCCACCACCTTTGGCAAATGCTTGTATCCTGTGGCCGCAGAGAACAAGTGACAATAAAATGCAACAGGCGTAGAACATCATTCTTTAATAAATGAAGAGCACCACAAGCTGCACAAATACGCCAATGAAATCTACAAACAAAATAAAAACGTGACAAAGATACGCAAACCCAGAATAGGCGATTCAATAAAAATACAAGCGACGGGAAGACTAAAAAAAGCTACCACATAAAACAAGATTATATTAAACGCAAAATGTTTTTGAATGAGAAAAGGGTGTTTGTAGGGTACATCGCATTGGCATGACTGAAATTGGAACACTTTAGAACATTTTTCTAATAGATAATGAAGCCAA
Source organism: Haematobia irritans (assembly GCF_050003625.1). NCBI lineage: Eukaryota > Metazoa > Arthropoda > Insecta > Diptera > Muscidae > Haematobia > Haematobia irritans. Next base: position 62,622,661 of record NC_134397.1, read on the forward strand.
TTGTGAAGTCTTAAGACATATTTTAATTTGACCAATATAAGTCAAATTGAAGTTATCTGAGCAAGTGAAGCAAAATCAAAAAAATCCTGCACTCAAATCGATGATTTGGCAAATGAAAAATGATATGTTTTTGCAAATTTATGAAAACAAATCTATAAAAACAAAAACCTTTTTTCAGGTTAATTCACATTGACTTTAGTGAATAGTCTGAATTTATGCTGATAATTGGTGGAATTTCGTATTTCATTTGACATTTTTAAAACTAAAACCACCCAGCAAAAAATGGATGCTGTTTGTTCTAAAGGCACACCTTTAAAAGCACTTCCAAAAATGTCCTCCCAAAGATGTTCTTTAACTATACAGGCAATTCTTATAATTCAATTTTCTGGCTCCGAGAAATAAGCCCCCAAGAAATAAGGCCACAAAACCGAAATGAAATAAAGCCCCAAGCCTTTATATTGAAAACAAAAACAACGATATTTGGGGCATTGTTTCGCTTTTTAGGGTGTTGTTTCATAATAAAGTTTAGAGTGTTATTTCATTATGAAAGAACATCTTATTTAATTGATGAAAATAAACCCCAACGAATTGTTTTTGGGGGTTTATTTCATTTTGTTAAAACTAACTATTTTAGATTGGTATTCAACCGTCGAACGGAATGGACGAGTTTTTTAATAGCGGATAAAGTCATCGTAATAGGTATATACTATGAATTTCAAGTGTGGTGGGATATTAAGCCACCATGCAGCGAAATTCAAAGTCATTCACGATCAGCTAAAGGATTCAGAAATGGACAAGCCTCTATCTGAATCAGAAGTAAGCGGATCCTCTTGCGAAGTCGAGGGAGATACCAAAGTTGAAGACATGGATAGACACCGTATGCGAGAGGAGGTTTCTACTACCTCAGAACTCACCAGAGTTGAACCTATGGTTATTGTGAGAGTCACCGAGATCTCTGAAGAGGACATTCTTGATGACTCGATTGAAGCGGCTGATGTGACGGTTGTTGAAAATCTCGATGGTCCTACGGATCCTCCAGATAAATCTTCATCATTGTAAGGCTGCATGTGCTTCCTTAAAAGTTCTCCTGATGAAAGGGGACAGGGAGATGCCTCCATGTGCCGTTAAGACCTTAGTGGAGGAGTCACTGAAAACAAAGACGAAACTCATTATGGGATGCGATGCGAATGCACATCATAGTATATGGGGAAGTAGTGATACTAATGCCAGGGGAGAGTCGCTAATAGAGTTTATTTTGCGTACTAATCTGGTAGTTTTCAACAAGGGAGATGCCCCAACCTTTGTCACTAAAAATAGGCAAGAGGTTTTGGACATCACCTTGGCCTCGCAAGAACTGAATGAACACAGCTTCTCAGATCATCGCTACATCAGTTTCAAATTTGATGTTCATATCACCAAGACCATATTTCCGCCAAATGTTAGGAAAGCTGACTGGAATAGGTATAGGGAGTCGTTCAATATGATGATACCGGAAATAACAGAGACAAATATGAGAAATGTGCAAGATATCGAACACGCAGTGGAGCGGATTACTAAGGCCTTCAACATCTCACTGAAAGCTGCATGCCCTAGAGGGAAGCCAAGGGGGGAAAATCGACCACCATGGTGGTCTACGAAATTAAATAATATGAGGAAATCCTGCAGGAAGCTCTTTAACGAGGCAAAGTCCACCAGAGCCCCTGAGGATTGGGACGCTTACAAGAAGAATCTGAGAGGATAAAAGCGAGAACTGAGAAAGGCTCAGCATAACTCTTGGAATGATTACTGCAGCAGTATTGAGAATACGTCCGAGGCTTCCAGACTTCGGAAGGTTCTAGCATCCACCAACTCCGTTCCAGGTTTCATTAAAACATCGGAGGGCAATTGGACAACGTCCAGTGAGGAGACGCTGGAGGTACTATTGGACACACATTTTCCTGGAAATCAGACGGTTGAACCATGTACTGGCGGTGCCACAGTTGCTCAGCTGTCGTTTCCTGTCGAGGAAATTGTATCGGAAACTAGAATAAGATGGGCGCTAAATAGCTTTGGACCATTCAAATCCCCCGGACCTGATGGAATTACTCCGGCGGAGTTACAAGCAGTAACTGACAAAATTATCCCCTGGTTGTCGGCGATATATAAAGGATGTATCAACTTATCATATATCCCAGGAAAGTGGAGGGAAACAAAAGTCGTCTTCATACCTAAAGCGGGAAAAGCCTCTCACTCGAGGGCGAAGGATTTCCGACCAATCAGCTTATCCTCATTCCTACTTAAGACTCTGGAGAGGATGATAGATTTTTATCTTAGAACTAGCATCGATTCAAGTTTGTTCTCGAAACGACAGCATGGACAGGACAAGTAAACATACAAAGGTGTGTGAACAGAGGCACTCCCCAAGGAGGAGTTCTATCACCTCTTCTTTGGAATGTTGCTATAAATAACCTTCTGGTTACCCTAGAAAAAGAAAGGATAAAAGTGGTGGCATACGCAGATGATGTGGCTCTGGCAGTCAGGGGAAAATTCCCATCCACAATCAGAGATATTATTCAGAGGCCCTCCGGATGACTGAGAAATGGGCGAAAGACAATGGTCTTGGGGTAAATCCAGCAAATACAGAATTAGTCATGTACTGCAAAGATCGCAAAACTCCCACGGTTAGACCTATTTCCTTATTATTGGAATTGTATTGAAATTCCCTTTGGTGAGTGTGCAAAATACCTTATTATTTTGGACAGGAAGCTGAACTTTAAGCTTATTATTGAAGAAAGGGCGAGAAAAGCAACGGTAGCTTTGTACTCGTGCAAAAAGGCAATAGGAAAAAAGTGGGGACTAAAACCAAAAATTGTGCATTGGCTATACACGGCAGTGGTTAGACCTATAATGCTATATGGTGTTGTAGTCTGGTGGCCGGCACTTCAGAAACCGACTTGTTTAGATAAAGTTCAGCGTATGGCGTGTTTGTGTATTTCAGGCGCATTCAGCAAGACAGGAACAAATTCCCTTAATGTCATGCTGCATCTATTGCCTTTAGACACTTTGGCCAAACAGTCAGCTGCAACCACGGCTGTGCGGCTGCGCGAGCTATCGCTGTGGTCGGAAAAAAGTTACGGTCACAGTTCGGTCCTCAAAATAATGCCAGATGTGCCTAATGTATTGGATTACACTTTGGCGAGTCCACTTTTCGACAAAAAGTTTGAGACTCTAATCCCCAACAGTGAGGCGTAATGCACACAGACCCCGGGGAATAAAGAATATATAGATTTCTACACTGATGGCTACAAAATGGATGGACAAGTGGGGTTCGGAGTATATTCTAATGATCTGGAACTTCGAATAGCGAAAAGATTACCTAATCACTGTAGTGTTTTTCAGGCTGAAATATTAGCAATAAGAGAGGTGGCGAATTGGCTGAGAAGTAATGTTCCAAAAAATGTGGGCATTAATATATACTCAGACAGTCAACCTGCAATAAAATCCTTGGACTCTGTGTTCATCAACTCGAAAACGGCCATCGACTGCCGCAAATCTCTCAATGAGATGGCTGAGCAGTACAATATTCACCTAATATGGGTGCCTGGCCATAGGAAAATACCGGGGAACTGCGAAGCGGATGAGTTGGCAATGCTACACCCTCAGAAAAAATCGCTTCTTTAACATATGTTCCAAACATATTTTGCAGGAAGCACATATATTATTGGATACTGCCGAAACATTAATATGTTTGTTTTATGTGAACATATTATATGTTTGGAAGCATTTTGAGCCCGAAAATATTATATGCTTGGAAGAATTTTTCCCAAAGACGATTGTGCTCATTCCCTAACATACTCGTAATTTTCACTTCCACGAAATATTTTAGTTCTTGGCACCTTTTTCTGTAATACAAATAATGTTGAAGAAATTATTCACTTTTATTATTTTTTTTAAATTTTACCTTTCGCCTGCACGGAGAATCGAACCGAGGACCATACAGTTTGTAAGCCAACACACTATCCACTGGGCTACGTAGCTGTTATAGTCACCAGCAGATAAATATCGTTATAAGTTACATTTATATAGCATAGTTTGCAGCGCCCACGAGCCCATGCAAACATAACATTATTTAACAGAAACATACATTTGTTTGCCACGTGGAGCAGTGGGTAGCATGTCTGCCTTGCATGCAAAGGGTCGTGGGTTCAATCCCTGCTCCAACCGAACATTTTTTTTTTAATTTACACATTTATATTTATTCTACATTAAATTTTTATAATAAAACTTCGAAATGTGGGTTATTAAAAATTTATAGTCAGTAACAGTGCTTGATATAAACGAAATTGACTGATTTTTGGATAAAATTATTTTTTTTTTATTGCAAAACTAACAATTTTGTAAGAAAAAAAACTGTTTTTGTACAAAACGTGGAGTCGAGTATAAAAATACATACATAATTTTATAATATAAACATAAATTTATTTAGGAGTGAACAGTTTTTTACTAGCATTTAACACCATCGCTCTAAAATTCCTTTTATTTTTCTTTAATAATTCATTTTAAAGAAAATAATCTTTTTTAATTGTTTTAGCTGCAAAACTCGAACTTAATGCCCGCTTTTATATTTGAAGGTGTCCGTCAACTCCTCGTTGACTACTTATTAATAAAGAGGAACTAAACTTTGTTTTTATACATTTTACTGTGTAATTTTTCACTATTTCCTCCTTATTTCATTTTACTCTCCCAACTCTAACAACAACTTTTATAAAGACCCCTGATTCCTTTTAACGAACCAAGAAAAAAAATGTGCCCATAATGCCAAAATGATAAACAAAACACATGTCAACACATACATAAAATGTTGCTCTCAAGGCGAAAACATATGCTGTTTGTTTTTCAAATGTCTACTCTCTTGGTTCCGAATGTCTATTCTCTTTATTCAAATTAAATAATATTTAGACTTAAGCATATCAAATTTTTGGCCTTATCATAAAACAGTTTTCCGAAACAACATACAAGCGGTTTCACAGAAATTGTTCTCTTTTGATTCTTTCGCTGTGTTATGTTGATATCTTCCGTCAACTCTCCCGGTTTCCATCTTTATTTCTTTCTCTACACTCTCTCTGTCGCTTTGAATAAAATATCACAACATATGTATGTTTAGTCGAAATTTGTAAATTTATATATGTTTGCATTCACACATATGATTTTTATGAAACATTCATGCCCCAAACATAATATATTCTAACATATTAACATAGATGTCCCAAACATTTAGTGTTAGTTTAGGAACATTACATGTTTGCACTTAAATATATTGTGTTTAAAAATTGTGCCCGAAACACATTTTGTTTATATCGGAACATATGAAAAACATATTTTTCTAACAGTGTAGGGACTACCTTACATATTCCAGGGGAACTAGAATCTGGCTCATGCTGCGCGAGTTGGCTGTTATGATGGCAAATGTTCGATGGGAGAATTGCAAGGGTTGTAACAACACCAAGCAAATATGGTCCAATTTAAACTTAAACCGCACACTAGATAGGCTAGTGTTCTCGAGACGTAAGATATTACTCCTGATATCTGCTATAACGGGTCGCTGCCTGATAGGCAACAACTATTGGCGCGAAGTATAATGACTATTGTATGAGCTGTCATGATGTGGAGCAAAATAAATCAATTAAACACCTCTTGTGTGAGTGTCCTGCATTTTGTGTAAAGCGCAAGCAGCTTTTAGGAGCATGTAGCTTCAGATTACTGGCGGATCTGGAAAACGTTAACTTAAGCACTCTGCTAATGTTTTTGGAACAATCTGGTTGGTTCAACGAAGAAAAATAATCGAGAAGATTCAGCGGTTAAAACTAGAAGTGCCCATATGCAATAGGTACTTTTAGTTAATGTGGTATCACAATGGACTGAAGAGTCTAAGTGAGCCTGAAACTTAATCGGGCTGCCACTTTAACCTAACCTAACCTAACCATTATACTGGTTGAATTTCATTTGAGTAGTATCCTTAAACAAACATTATTTAAAACTAAAACCTCTTCACGCTCTCATTCCTGCAACGAAACACCCTTTTTCTCTGCTGGTGATACGCACTTGTAATAAAAACTTGGTGTACTAGGATATGGATGAAAAAAATAGATAAACCCACAAAGTACAAATGAATGGAATAAATGCTAAAATTACAACTTTTGTTGTTCGCATACAAAAAAAGTACGCGGAAATTGATAAAAAAAAGCAACCATGCTGCAAGAGTGAATTCAATATAAATATGAATGCGAAAACACAATGTTGTATTCCATTCCATAACATACCAAAGTTATTGCTGGTGAAGTTATTAGAAAAGTGCTTGCTCAAAAGGGTTATTAAAAAAGGATATCAATTTGATATTGACGTCCAGGGAGATATTTTGGTCCGTCTGTTGAATCATCACAGCAATAAAATTACTCATTTTTTTTTTTGGAAAATCATCTGAATATAATCACTTCCAATATACCTTCCCATTATCTCTATATCAGACTCTACCGTGCTATTTTATTTTTAATAGTTCCGCTTCTATGATGCAAAAAAACAGAATCGAGTGAATCGTGTTCCATTGCGGATTGAATTATTTTCAACTGCATATTGCGATCAAAGGAACTATTTGCTGCTTGAGCAAGAACGAATTCGTTCTGGAAGTCCAAATACTTTCCAAAAATAATCGATTGGAAGAACATATTGACAGGCAGAGATGGTCTATATCAAACTTTTTTAGGTTTGCGACTGTCGCAAAGTTGTAAACGTCGTAAACGTCACATACGTGTCGTAAATGTAGGAAAAGTAACAAAAGTCGCAAACTCAAAATACTTCAGTCGCGTCAGCTAGGCAACAAATTCGATGATATCCAAAACGATGGTATGTGCAAAGAAGTTTAAATTCTTAGGAATGTTCACAATTTTCCGTTTTAGTCCCCACATTTTCCCTATTGCCTTTTGCACGAGTACAGGGTAACCGTGGATTTTCTCGTCCTTTCTTAGCTTTAAGTTCAGTCTCCTGTTCAATATAACCCTAAGGTATTTTGCACACTCAACAACGGGAATTTCGATACCACGTAAGAAAATAGGCTTGACGGTGGAAAAATTTTCACAAATTTCTGCAGAAACTCACAGCGAATGCTGTCATGCTAAATTAAAAAATGTTCAGGATTTCTTCTATTCTACAGTAGGTTTACGACTTTTGCGACATACGTATTATACCGTCGCAAATGTATGTCACACAAGTCACAGTTTGTGACAGGCCAACCCTGTTGACAGGTAGGGCCACGAAATTTCGTAACTTCCCTACTGCATTCCTATTTTTTAAATTTTTTTTTTTGAAGGGTTGTATGGTTTTGAATATGGAAATCCAACCGACTTGGACTAGCAGTTCTCCCACCATATCTAGTTTCCGCTCAGATTTCTTCGGATATCCAGATTCTTCATATAACTTGTCGGGTCTACAGTTTTACCACTGATATGCGGTAAATTATTCGGATCTACCGAATCTTATCCAAAGTTTGTCATATCTACAGATATACCACAGAGCACTTTGGATCTACAGATTCCACACTAAACTCCTCATTGATGTACGGAATTACAGTTATACCTCTGAGATTTTTAAATCTACAGTTTTTACTTTTGAGTTCCTCGGATCTACAGATTCCTCACTTAAGTTCTTCGAATCTATGGTTTTACCTTTAAGCTCTTTGGATCTACAGATTCCTCAATAAATTCTTCGGATCTCTTGTTCCATCACAGAGTCCTTCGGTTCTACAATACCAGTTCCACCACTGATGTCTTTGGATCTTAAGATTCGGTTCTTTTTTTTCGGATCTAGCATAACAGTAAAAGTTTCATCACTTAGTTCTTCAGTTCTTGAGAATCTACCTTTTTCGCTCTAAATTCTTCTGATCCCTTATATTATTACAAAGTTCTTCGGATTTGCAATTCCATCATTGAGTTATTTGGATCGACATATTTTTCACTGCTGTTCTTCGGATCTACAGTTCTACCACCGAGCTCTTCGCATTTCACTTTCCTCACAAAATGTTTCGGATCTCTAATTTCATCACAGAGTTCTTCATCATTGAGTTCTAAGGATCTGTAGTTTTCTCACTAAATTCTTCGGAATTACCAAAGTACGTTTATGAAGGCATTCAGCTGATTAGTGCCTTCAGTTCACACACTAAATTCTTCGAATCACTGGTTCCATCACAGAGTTCTTTGGATCAGCAGTTACACCATTGAGTTCTTCCCATCTACAGTTTTCGCATTAAATGTTTTGGATCTCGTGTTTCGCACAGAGATCTTCGATTCTACATTCGACATCTTCCTATCTACAGATTCTCCATTGAAGTTCTACCAATCAATAGGTTCACTCTACAGCTCTTCACACCTTCAGTTCACTAACTAACATCTGCGGATATCTGTTACCGCATGTAGTTCTTCGTATCTACAGTTTCAGTTTGTTCCGCCATAGATTCTTCACTGAAATTCTTTTACAGTTTTGCCACTGAGCTCTTGGTATCAACAAAATTCCTCACTGAAATTCTTCATATCTATAGTTTTACTGCTGATCTTTCCAACTCACTGTACCACCACATCATCGAACTCAGTTGCACCCATGAATTCTTTGGATCTATTCTTCTTCGGATCAATAGTACAACCGGAATGTTTATTTTTCGGATCTACAGATTCTCCACTTCTTCCAATCAACAGATACACTAGAAAGCTCTTCGCATCTACAGGTTCCTCCCTAAATTCTTCTTCCAACTTTGAGTTCTTTGGATCTACGGAATATTCATTGATATTCTTCGGATCTATAGTTTTAACTTTACTTCCACCACAGAGTTCTTCCAATCTGCAGATTGCTCACTGAAATTCTTCGGATCTACAGTTTTGCCACAGAGCTCTTGGGATCTACAAATTTCTCACTTCACAAATTCTTCAGATCTATAGTTTTACTACTAATCGTTGCAGATCACTGTATCACCACATCATCGAACTCAGTTTCTCAACTGAGTTCTTTAGATCTATTCTTCCATACAAGAGTTCTTCGGATTTACATCATAACCAGGCAGTTTTTTGGATCTATAGATTATCCAATTCTTCAGAAGATTTGGAAAAGCTTTTCTTCCTCAAAATCCTTCTTCCACCTTCGAGTTCCTTGGATCTACGGAATTTTCAATGATATTCTTCGGATTGATATTCCCGGAGGTTAACTCCGAGCTCTTCGCATCCACAGTTTCCCCACTAAATTCCTGGGATTTGCATCTCTACCACAGAGCTCTTCGGAACTACAATTACATCATTGATGTCTTCTGATCTACAATTCCGCACTGAGACATTCGGGCCTATAGTTTCAAAGTTCACTTCTAGTTGTTTCTAGAAAACAAAGGATCAACTTCAGTTCAAATCGATTTGAATTCAAATTAAAAATTTTCGATCAACTACGAACTACCGATTATATGGAAATGACCAATCATACGATGAACTGCAAATGCTAATCACATACCTACACATCAACGAATTCAAGAGTTTGCGGTCATATACAAACCAAATTTCCATACATTTTTGATCACCTCATTCTGAAATTAAAACCCCATTTCCCGACCAACTACAAATCCCATCTGTTTGGAATCCTATCAGTAAAAGAATTAGAAACTCTGGTGACCTATGGACTTATTTCAGCTAACGAGAAAACCATGTCATAGTGTTGTTCTTACAAAACAAAGGATCAACATCAGTTGAGATAGATTTGTATTCAAATTAACAGTTTTCGATCATCCACGAGTCCAAGTGCTAGCCCACTATCGATTATTTGGAAATGACCCACCAACCGATGAACTGGAATTGCTCGTTACATTGCTAAACATCAACGAGTTTTCGATCTCCCACAAATCGAAGTGCTCATCAAATACCAATTATCTGAAAATGAACCACCATCCGAAGAACTGGAAATCCTAGTCACCTTTCTACACATAAACGAATTCAAAAATTTCCAACAATCTACCAACCAAATTTTGCAGAAATTTTTTATCACCTTCTCAACAACGACATTTCCCGACCTACAACAAATCGATGACTTCTTCAGTTCCCGTAAGTCTGATAAGATACTGACCCAATTAGAGATAGATTTTCATATATCATACATGTAGAAAGTCGATAGTTTCTTTCAGTAAAAAGAAGGAGAAATAAGCACATTTGCTCCTTTGCAAATTATTTGGAAACTCTGCTGACGTATGACGAGAAAACTATCTTAGATTTCTTTTAATCCGATGGATTTGCACCTTTGCAGATTATTTGGAAACTCTGCTGACGTATGACGAGAAAACTATCTTAGATTTCTTTTATTCCGATGGAGGCTATATAAGTAAGCCCTGCGGGACGAATTTTGCATAGGTCTTCGTTTAGTGGTTAATCTCAGAGAACGTCCATACAAATTCTCTAAATACATTAAATCCGTTTGCTAAAGTTGTTTCGATACTTTGGAAAATTTAATGGATATAACAAATTTTGACCTTATCCAAGATATGTACTCCAAATCATTGCTCGCAAGTTAACTTGGCTTTACAGTGAACTATTTCTATATTCTATTCCAAAGATATACCTCATTTTTGTCATTCATTCTTTATTAGAATATCCAGCCAGGGTCCCCTGGTATGTGGTCTCCTTTCTATTTGGATACAATAGAATAACAGGCAGAGACAATTTCCCACTCAAAGGGGGGATTGGTTGGTTGGTTGGTTGGTATGCAACCAACAAGCCATTCACCATTGAACACTCTTTTAAATTGTCCCCAAGAACCGCCATCTGTTGCACACAGCAACGGAAGCTTTTTTTGTTTGCACTTGCTAGCTTGCTGTCTACTACAGTAAGAAGTTCAAGTGTTACTTAAATTGTTTGAATATAACACACACACAAAAAGTAGCTTCCAATCGAGTAATAAAGAACCAATTAATGGGTCTGGGAAACATGAATGTTTAACACCGATGGCCTGGTGGTTGTCATTGGCACCAAATGACAAATATGCATACCGAGTCTCTGTTTCTCCTTTCCTTCCTCCTTTCGATTGATTTTCAATTAAAAACTGCATCATTCTTGCATTATTGATGGCAAATTCATTTTGCTAATCAAAATGGATTTTAAGATAAAAATGTAATAAAAAAAAGTGGAAAATAAATTTAAAGCAATTGCAGTTGACAAATAAGCTTTGAATGGGGATGCTAAGACACTTTATTGATTAGGATCCCGTTTGGTGTTGGAGTTGGCGTTTAAATCAAAAACTTGTCGATGATAATATTTTTATGGAGAAATGTTGTAATTTTTATTCTACAGACACATCTGTAATGATGTGCAATTTTTGCATTCGCTGTATTTTTTTATAATTTCAATTGATGATAAGATATTAAGTTAAGGTGATTATGAGAGCTACCGTAGTGTACATCCATCTCGTATATGATGATTGGGAAAACCGTATTTCCTTATTTATGAAAACTAAGGCGTGTATATTTATGGTAGCTAACAGGTTGGCTGATAAGTCCCCGGTCTGGCACATAGATGGCGTCGTTAGTATTAAATGCATATTATTTTTATATAGTACCAACCTTCAAGTGATTCGTGTCAAAATGTGACGTCTGCAAGTCAATTAGTTTGTGAGATAGAGCGTCTTTTGTGAAGCAACTTTTGTTATTGTGCAAAAAAAAAAAATGGAAAAAAAGGAATTTCGTGTTTTTATAAAATACTGTTTTCTGAAGGGAAAAAATACAATGGAAGCAAAAGCTTGATGATGAGTTTCCGGACTCTGCCACAGGGAAATCAACAATAATTGATTGGTATGCAAAATTCATGCATGGTGAAATGAGCACGGAGGACGGTGAACGCAGTGGACGCCCGAAAGATGTGGTTACCGACGAAAACATCAAAAAATCCACAAAATGATTTTGAATGACCGTAAAATTAAGTTGATCGAGATAGCAGAGGCCTTAAAGATATCAAAGGAACGTGTTGGTCATATCATTCATCAATATTTGGATATGCGGAAGCTCTGTGCAAAATGGGTGCCGCGCAAGCCCACATTTGACCAAAAACAACAACGTGTTGATGATTCTGAGCGGTGTTTGCAGCTGTTAACTCGTAAACACCCGAGTTTTTCGTCGATATGTGACGATGGATGAAACATGGCTCCATCACTACACTCCTGAGTCCAATCGACAGTCGGCTGAGTGGACAGCGACCGGTGAACCGTCTCCGAAGCGTGGAGAGACTCAAAAGTCTGCTGGCAAAGTAATTGGCTCTGTTTTTTTGGGATGCGCATGGAATAATTTTTATCGATTATCTTGAGAAGGGAAAACTTATCAACAGTGACTATTATATGGCGTTATTGGAACGTTTGAAAGTGGAAATCGCGGCAAATCGGTCCCATATGAAGAAGAAAAATGTGTTGTTCCACCAAGACAACGCACCGTACCACAAGTCATTGAGAATGATGGAAAAAATTCATGAATTGGGCTTCGAATTGCTTCCCCACCAACCGTATTCTCCAGATCTGGCCCCAGCGACTTTTGTTCTCAGACCTCAAAAGGAATAATTATGGGCCGATGTGGACCAATTTGGGCATACTTGTTAGATACCATATACCAACATCATGTACCAAATTTCTGCCGGATTGGATGAAATTTGCTTCTCTTAGAAGCTCCGCAAGCCAAATCTGGGGTCCGTACAGAGAAAAAAATTTCACGAAAAATTTTCCAATTAAAATCTTAATTGAGTTTTAAGAAATATTCAATTAAAAATTTAATTGATTCAACAAATTGTTTAATTGAAACAAAAGTCAATCACACAAATTAATAGTATGAATTAATTTTTTAATTGGTTCAAATAATTTTTTAATTGACTGTCAATTAATTTTTTAATTGATATTATCATTTCTGTGATTGAAGACATTTCAATTACAAAATTAATTGGATCAATTAATTTCGTGATTGAATCATTTTTTGGCAGATTAAAGTTATTATACCCTACGTGACTTATAATAGATTTGGCCAACTTTGACGCAGATCGAGTAATAAAGAACTTATAGCCAAATTTGGGAAAATTGGGCGATAAATATATATGCGAGCTAAATCTAAATCTGAACCGATTTCGATGAAATTTGGCACACTTAAAGGGTGGTCACTTGGATCACTTTGTGGTAAATTTGACGCCGCTCGGTTAGTAAATGAACGCAATCTGATCCCATTTATCGAAATCAAGCGAAACATATGTATATATGGGAGCTATATCTAAACTTTATTCGATATTTTCCAAATTTAATAGTGTTCGTCCTTGTGCAAAAAAAAAACACTGTACCAAATTTCATCAAAATCGATTAATAATTGCACCCGGAATCCTGTGAACAACAAATACATGTACAGACGGACGGACACAAGGGACGGACACAAACATGTTTCAAGAGCAAAATCTTATTTTTGTATGGTGACCATGTAAATGTTTGTCACTAAAATGTTATTTTCTCGTCAAATATAACCTGCTTGCCGAAATCAGATACATTATTTCCGAGAAAATAACATGGTTGCGAAAACCATGTTACATGGTCACCACCCAAAAATAATATTTTGCTCTTAAAACATGTTTGAGGTGATCATATTCCTTCTCTGGGTGCAGACCAAAGTTATTATACCCTGACCATTATGTGGTTTAGGCTATAACAAGTTAGGACTTGGTTTCCTCAGCCTTTTAGTGCGTTTATGGAGCATGTAATTTTCGTAATTTGCCGAAGCACTTTTGCCACTATGATTAAGGCAGCTACATCAATGCATTCTAAACACATCAACCACTTCTTCAAGTGTCGAAATGTTACGAAGGTTACTAGCATTTTAACTTTTTGTAACTTTTTAACAATCAAATTAAAAAGAAAAAAATAAAAAAATATTACGCTTTACATTGTTGCATTATATATCAGCCACCATATTTATAATATGTATGCAAAAATTCTGAGTGTTCAATAAACTGCATGCTGTTTTAGGTAGTCCATCCACCTCATCTAACTGGCCAACCTTCTCAATCAGCAGTCTATGGAATTAAATCCACGCTAAACAGCCCGCCTTATTTAGCGCCTATTTCACTTAGTTTTCTATACCTTCCACACCAGTAACCAGTAAATCCCATCAACCACTATTGTCCACATCATATTAGCAAATCTCGTGATAAAATTAGCCGGAACTTTTGTGCTTTATGCTTTAGAGTTTTCATTTTTTGCGCCCCATATTTAGAAGTTTAAGTGTTAATTTGTTAAACACCCAATAAAGGTAAACATAAAAAAAACAAAACCAACTCATATGAGCCACCGAAAGAGGGTGGGTGGTAGTGTATAGAATTCGTGTCCGTATAACTCATGGGCGATAACAACGAGTAATGTAATGAAGAAGAAAAACTAAAAAAAACACTCGGGTTCAAAAAAAGCAATCACTTAAACGCTCAATTGGACACTGCGCTGATTTGCTGCTTTGGGTTTAGTGAGTACACAGTGAGTTTGGAAAATCCAACCAAGTCTTTTTCACACCCAATTTAATATCGACACCGCAAGGCAGTACACAATGACGAGAGTACTACACTCAACCCCTATGCCCCCCGTGCACCTGGTGCTGACACACAATGCATCCGACAAATGAATAAACTGATTTGAACTGTGGTGAACTAAAGCGCTCACCACTAATCTTTAGTGAAACTCGGAGGAGTATGTTGCCGCAGTTTCCGTTCTAAGAGGAGTTAAGCGAGCAAGGTATTAGAGATTTGATTGGATGGAAATAAAAACAAATAATAAGATAATTATGGTAAGAGCTGATATAGTTTGTTTTTTTTTCTATTTCTATTTTATTTTAAATTTGGAGATTTTGGGTGTAGACAATTTAGTAATTAATTTGTACTTTGTAAAATCGGGAAACGATCATTTTAGAACAAATTTAAAAATGTATAGGAAATTATCCACATGATAACAAAAAAAAAACATTTTGTGACCTTATTAATAGCATACAATTCCTCTTAAAGGGTGATACGGTCAAAATGTGGTCAATATAAACTTGACGTATTTCTTTCAATTTTGCATTTAAAAAACCTGAACACCCCTCATTTTGAAAGTGTGTGTGTGTAGAATGTTGCTCCTATTTTGATTTTGGAATTCACTCTTCAGTTGTCAAAATGCCGTCCAAGCAAGAAGAGCAGCGTATCAAAATTTTGCTCCCACATCGCGAAAATCCGAGCTACTCGCACGCAAATCTGGCAAAATCGCTAAAAGTTGCCAAATCAACCGTTACAAATGTAATTAAAGTGTTTGGGGAACGTTTGTCGACAGCCAGGAAGTCTGGATCGGGGGGAAATCGAAAACCGAAAGCCGCTGAGACGACAAAGAGAGTTGCCGGTAGTTTCAAGCGAAACCCTAACCTCTCTCTCCGAGATGCCGCAAATAAGCTGGGTGTATCGTCTACAACCGTGCATCGAGCCAAAAAACGAGCCGGACTATCGACTTACAAGAAGGTAGTGACTCCAAATCGCGATGATAAACAAAATACGACGGCCAAAGCGCGATCCCGGAGGCTGTACACGACGATGCTGACGAAGTTTGACTGCGTGGTAATGGACGACGAAACCTACGTCAAAGCCGACTACAAGCAGCTTCCGGGACAGGAGTTTTATACGGCAAAAGGTAGGGGAAAGGTAGCAGATATTTTCAAGCACATAAAACTGTCAAAGATCGCAAAGAAATATCTGGTTTGGCAAGTCATCTGTAGCTGTGGCTTGAAAAGCAGCATTTTCATAGCTTCCGGGACTGTCAACCAAGAAATTTACGTGAAAGAGTGTTTGAATAAACGTCTGCTGCCTTTCCTGAAGAAACACGGTTGTTCTGTACTGTTTTGGCCGGATTTGGCATCTTGCCATTACGGTAAAAAGGCCATGGAGTGGTACGCCGCCAACAACGTGCAGGTGGTTCCCAAGGACAAGAACCCTCCCAACACGCCAGAGCTCCGCCCAATTGAGAAATACTGGGCTATTGTCAAGCGGAACCTAAAGAAGACCAAAAAAACTGCTAAGGACGAGCAGCAGTTCAAGGCAAACTGGCGTTCTGCGGCGAAGAAGGTGGACAAGGTTGCTGTACAAAATCTGATGGCAGGTGTCAAGCGTGAGGACCGGCAATTCGGATTTGGAAAAGCAATTCGGATTTGGAAAAGCGAAAGCCTAACTGAATATTTTTCCTGAATTTTATACTAATTGAACTTGAAAAAGAAATTTAATTTGATTTTTTAAATAAACGATTTCACCGATTTACACGCGTTTTCCCTTGACCAAATTTTGACCGTATCACCCTTTATTATCAAGTTAACGGAATTCAACATTGTATAAAGAGAAATGCTCTCAGCTGATAGTTTCCTACTATAACAACAAAATGAATAAGACCAAGGAGAAATTGCAGGATAATCTTCAAAATTAGGGATGATATTCCTGCGGTTCGAACTCGAATTCTAGTGGTAGCAAAGACGGCTCGGGACTTTTCGATGTACTGCCAGCTTAAAGGAGAGTTGTTAATAATAAAATTCTGCCGGGCCGAATCTTAACCCTTTCACTACCGATGTCCACCTAGAAGGACATTCGAAAACGACACCAAACTCTATTTCCCTACTTAGTTTCGATTCATTTCTTGATGTTATTTTAAAGTAGAGGCTTTAGTCTAAATAAGCTATAAATATTTTCCATATTGGTGAGCACTAAAATGCATTTTTATAAACTTCTTTAACAATAAACGAGAAATACGAAATTTTGAGTCCATTATTCTACTGTACGTCTATAGTAAATGGACATTCGTACAAAAACTATTGCTATATTTTTGCTTTTGTTTTTTTTTTTTTTTGCACACTTCGATAAATATAATAGGTCAAAAAGCGCTTATTTTCATAGAGCTATTTGGTCTCAATTCAAGAATCAAGTTTTCAGAACAAACTCATATAGCTCTTGAAGTATTTGAGGCAGGTCCTCAGAATTACAATTTCTATTCTACATGCTGTTAATACAAGTAAAAACAGAAGAAAAATTAAAGTTTGTAACATTAGGTTTATTTCGGTAGTGAAAGGGTTAAATACCCACCACCATCAAATATAATAGATTCCTCTGAAAGGCCTTCGTTGTAGCGGTTTGCTGGAAAATATTTAGAATTTCAGAAAGATTTCAAGAAATACACCGCCTTAAGAAAATCGGTTCTAGAGGTGTCATCCGGGATTTTTTTATTTTGAATCCCGGGCTTTTCGTAATCTCGAAAAAATAAATCCAATTTGATAAATTTGTGGCTTTTTAGGATTGTTTATTAATAAATTGGAGTATTCATTCAGTGCAAACGGCCCTTAGATTTCATACCAGACAAATTGAGTTAATACAGGTATAATATACCATAAATAGCACAATTTCATCAAAAATCGAAGTAAACGATAAGGCCCTCCTTTGAATAATGAGTTTATGTGAAATGGAATTCGTGCCACATAAAATAAAAAGCAATGATAAAAGGTCCGTCGGAAATATAAAAAAAACGCGTTTATCTAAAAAAAATTTGGATGCCTTGATATTTTTAAGAAGTTACAAAGGATTAGCACAAGTGTACAAAAATATGCCTAATCTAATAACAATGCTTAAAATGTTTTGCTGAGTAAGATAGCGATATGAAATTGTTTTTATACCCTCCACCATAGGATGGGGGTATATTAACTTTGTCATTCCGTTTGTAACACATCGAAATATTGCTCGAAGACCCCATAAAGTATATATATTCTGGGTCGTGGTGAAATTCTGAGTCGATCTGAGCATGTCCATCCGTCCGACTGTTGAAATCACGCTAACTTCCGAACGAAATAAGCTATCGACTTGAAACTTGGCACAAGTAGTTGTTATGTAGGTCGGATGGTACTGCAAATGGGCCATATCGGTCCACTTTTACGTATAGACCCCATATAAACGGACCCCCAAATTTGGCTTGCGATTGCTCTAAGAGAAGCAAATTTCATACCATCCGGCTGAAATTTGGTACATGGTGTAAGTATATGGTCTCTAACAACCCTGCAAAAATTGGTCCATAATTATATATAGCCCCCATATAAATAGATTCCCAGATTTGTCCTCCGAAACCTCTTGGAGGAGCAAAATTCATCCGATCCGGTTGAAATTTGGAACATGGTGTTAGAATGTGGTCTCTAACAAACACGCAAGAATTGGTCCATATCGGTCCATAATTATATATAGCCCTCATATAAACCGATCCCCCGATTTGGCTTGCGGAGCCTCTAAGAAACGAAAATTTCATCCGATCCGGCTGAAATTTGTTACATGGTGTAGGTATATGTTCTCTAATGGCCATGCAAAAATTGGTCCATATCGGTCCATAATTATATAAAGGGTGATTTGTTAAGAGCTTGATAACTTTTTTTTTTAAAAAAACGCATAAAATTTGCAAAATCTCATCGGTTCTTTATTTGAAACGTTAGATTTGTCCATGACATTTACTTTTTGAAGATAATTTCATTTAAATGTTGACCGCGGCTGCGTCTTAGGTGGTCCATTCGGAAAGTCCAATTTTGGGCAACTTTTTCGAGCATTTCGGCCGGAATAGCCCGAATTTCTTCGGAAATGTTGTCTTCCAAAGCTGGAATAGTTGCTGGCTTATTTCTGTAGACTTTAGACTTGACGTAGCCCCACAAAAAATAGTCTAAAGGCGTCAAATCGCATGATCTTGGTGGCCAACTTACCGGTCCATTTCTTGAGATGAATTGTTCTCCGAAGTTTTCCCTCAAAATGGCCATAGAATCGCGAGCTGTGTGGCATGTAGCGCCATCTTGTTGAAACCACATGTCAACCAAGTTCAGTTCTTCCATTTTTGGCAACAAAAAGTTTGTTAGCATCGAACGATAGCGATCGCCATTCACCGTAACGTTGCGTCCAACAGCATCTTTGAAAAAATACGGTCCAATGATTCCACCAGCGTACAAACCACACCAAACAGTGCATTTTTCGGGATGCATGGGCAGTTCTTGAACGGCTTCTGGTTGCTCTTCACTCCAAATGCGGCAATTTTGCTTATTTACGTAGCCATTCAACCAGAAATGAGCCTCATCGCTGAACAAAATTTGTCGATAAAAAAGCGGATTTTCTGCCAACTTTTCTAGGGCCCATTCACTGAAAATTCGACGTTGTGGCAGATCGTTCGGCTATTCATGATGAAATGTCAAAGCATACTGAGCATCTTTCTCTTTGACACCATGTCTGAAATCTCACGTGATCTGTCAAATACTAATGCATGAAAATCCTAACCTCAAAAGAATCACCCTTTATATCCCCCATATAAATCGATTCCCAGATTTGTCCTCCGGAGCCTCTTGGAGGAGCAAAATTCATCCGATCCGGTTGAAATTTGGAACATGGTGTTAGTATAAGGCCGCTAATATACATGCCAAAATTGGTCCATATCGGTCTATAGTTATATATAGCCGATCCCCAATCAGAACAAAAATTGGCCCATATCGGTTCATATTCATGGTTGCCACTCGAGCCAAAAGTACTCTACCAACATTTTATTTTTTTAGAAAACATTCTCAAAATTTTATTTCTATAGAAAATTTTGTCAAAATTGTATTTCTAAAGAAAATTTTGTAAAAAATTTATTTCTATAGAAAATTTTGTCAAAATTTTATTTCTATAGAAAATATTTTCCAAATTTTATTTCTATAGAAAATTTTTTCAAAATTTTACTTTTATAGAAAATGTTGTCAAAATTTTATTTCTATAGAAACTTTAAACTTAATTATATACGTATTTAATCGGTCTTTTTTAGTTTAATATATACCACGTATGGACTATGTGGTACATATTACGGTGTTAGGAAGTTTTAAGATACCTTGCCATCGGCAAGTGTTACCGTAACCCCAGTAATTCGATTGTGGATGACAGTCTTCAGTAGAAGTTTCTACCCAATCCATGGTGGAGGGTACATAAGCTTCGGCCTGGCCGAACTTACGGCCGTATATACTTGTTTTAATTTATTCTTGTCGTAATATTTTTGTTTTTCTTTTCTTCATAATGACTCTAAGTGTTCGTTAAGTATGATAGCAATTTGAAATTGCTTTATAATTTACTCTTATGTTCTATTGCTTTTTGTTAATAAAATTGAATTTAACTAAATTGGTTTGACTTACAACAATTTTGTTGGCGCTGTAGATTGTTATTGCCAAAAAATACCGGAAACTCCTGGGATTTTATATTTTGCAATCCCGAGTGCCGGGATTTATAAAAATCGATCCCGAATGACAGCCCTAATCGGTTCGAATTATATGCTTCCCTAAGATAAATTTATAAATGTCAGTATTTCATAAAATAGAGGTAATGTAGGAAACAAAATTGGTGCCAGAGCTAGCGTTAAAGTCTATATCAGATTCTGGATTTATAAGAACCATGTTTGTTTGAGTTTTAGAGGAATCTTAAACACCTCGTGCAAGTGTGTAAGAGCGAAATAAACCAAAACTTGCTCCGATTCCTACCATATTCGGTACAAAAATACCTCTAGATTTCCAAGGTAAATCTGAAAAAAAACTACGATTTCTAGAAGACCCCACATCGCAAATCGATTTATATGGGAGTTATATCAAACCCTGGACGGATATAACCCATCTTCGAACTTGACCTGCCTGACCCATCATCCCCCCAACATTCCATAGTGGCGAGTAAAAAAGGGGAGAAAAAACACTGAGGAAGGTTAGGTATAGTGCCAACCTGTTATTTTAGGCTCACATAGACTATTCAGTCCTGGTGAACTTCTTTCTTATCAATAACAGCTGCCCGATTTTATGCTAACCTCACTGACAAAGGATCTCTTGTTTATATCCGAGTCCGAACGGTGTTTCACATTACGGTGAAACGGCTCCCTGAAAAATGCGCCAAATGGAGAATGCCCTAAAAACAATAATGAAAAATTACAAAAAAAAAAAAAATCATACAAAGTTGGGAGATTTTTATACCATTCACCACTACTGTGGTACAGGGTATAATAAGTTTATGCATTTGTATATAACGCCAAGAAGGAAAAGTCAGAGACCCATAGTTTAGTACACCGATCGTCTTAGAATTAAATTCTGAGGCGATTTAGCGATGTCCGTACGTCAGTCTGTCTTTCTGTTCATGTATTTTTGTGCGCAAAGTACAGGTCGCAGTTAAAGCCCGATCGTCCTCAAATATGACATAGGGTCGTTTTTGGAATAAAGACAATCGCTATTGATTTTGGAAAAAATCGGTTCAGAATTATTATTTTAACGATGCATGTCAAATTTAGTCAAAATCGGTTCAGATTATATATAGCTCCCATATATAACAGGTTGTCTGATAAGTCCCCGATATGACACATAGATGGCGTCGCTAGTATTAAATGCATATTATTTTTATATAGTACCAACCTTCAAATGATTCGTGTCAAATTTTGACGTCTGTAAGTCAATTAGTTTGTGAGATAGAGCGTCTTTTGTGAAGCAACTTTTGTTATTGTGAAAAAAATGGAAAAAAAAATGAATTTCGTGTTTTGCTAAAATACTGTTTTCTGAAGGGAAAAAATACGGTGGAAGCAAAAACTTGATACCGACGAAAACATCAAAAAAAATCCACAAAATGGTTTTGAATGACCGTAAAATGAAGTTGATCGAGATAGCAGAGGCTTTAAAGATATCAAAGGAACGTGTTGGTCATATCATTCATCAATATTTGGATATGCGGAAGCTCTGTGCAAAATGGGTGCCGCGCGAGCTCACATTTGACCAAAAACAACAACGTGTTGATGATTCTGAGCGGTGTTTGCAGCTGTTAACTCGTAATACACCCGAGTTTTTCCGTCGATATGTGACAATGGATGAAACATGGCTCCATCACTACACTCCTGAGTCCAATCGACAGTCGGCTGAGTGGACAGCGACCGGTGAACCGTCTCCGAAGCGTGGAAAGACTCAAAAGTCCGCTGGCAAAGTAATGACTATTATATGGCGTTATTGGAGCGTTTGAAGGTCGAAATCGCGGCAAAACGGCCCCATATGAAGAAGAAACAAGTATATACGACCGTAAGTTCGGCCAGGCCGAATCTTATGTACCCTCCACCATGGATGGCGTAGAAACTACGAAAGACTGTCATCCACAAATTTCAACTCACTCGGATGAAATTTTTGCATGGGTGTTTGAGGACATATATTAACATCACGTACCAAATTTCAACTGAATCAGATGAATTTTGGTTTTCCAAGAGGCTCCGGAGGTCAAATCTGGTGATCGGTTTATATGGGGGCTATATATAATTATGGACCGATATGGACCAATTTTTGCATGGTCATTAGAGAGCATATACTAACATCATGTACCAAATTTCAGCCGGATCGGATGAAATTTGTTTCTCTTAGAGGCTCTGCAAGCCAAATCTGGTGATCGGTTTATATGGGGGCTATATATAATTATGGACCAATGTGGACCAATTTTTGCATGGTTGTTAGAGACCATATACTAACACCACGTACCAAATTTCAGCCGGATCGGAGAAAAGTTGCTTCTCTTAGAGGCTCTGCAAGCCAAATCGGGGGATCGGTTTATATGGGGGCTACATATAATTATGGACCGATATGGACCAATTTTTGCATGGTTGTTAGAGACCATATACTTCACCATGTACCAAATTTCAGCCGGATCGGATGAAATTTGCTATACGTAAAAGTGGACCGATATGGCCCATTTGCAATACCATCCGACCTACATCAATAACAACTACACCCAGAGAAGGAATATGATCACCTCAAACATGTTTTAAGAGCAAAATGTTATTTTTGGGTGGTGACCATGTAACATGGTTTTCGCAACCATGTTATTTTCTCGGAAATCATGTATCTGATTTTGGCAAGCAGGTTATATTTGACGAGAAAATAACATTTTAGTGACAAACATGTTACATGGTCACCACCTAAAAATAACATTTTGCTCTTGAAACATGTTTGAGGTGATCATATTCCTTCTCTGCGTGTACTTGTGCCAAGTTTCAAGTCGATAGCTTGTTTCGTTCGGAAGTTAGCGTGATTTCAACAGACGGACGGACGGACATGCTCAGATCGACTCAGAATTTCACCACGACCCAGAATATATATACTTTATGGGGTCTTAGATCAATATTTCAATGTGTTACAAACGGAATGACAAAGTTAATATACCCCCCATCCCCATCCTATGGTGGAGGGTATAAAAAGTGTTGTTTCACCAAGACAGCGCACCGTGCCACAAGTCATTGAGAACGATCGCAAAAATTCATGATTAGGGCTTCGACTTGCTTCCCCACCCACCGTATTCTCCAGATCTGGCCCCCAGCGACTTTTTCTTGTTCTCAGACCTCAAAAGGATGCACGCAGGGAAAAAAACTGGCTGCAATTAAGAGATGATCGCCGAAACTGAGGCTTATTTTGAGGCAAAACGGAAGGAGTACTACCAAGATGGTATCAAAAAATTGGAAGGTCGTTATAATCGTTGTATCGCTCTTGAAGGGAACTATGTTGAATAATAAAAACGAATTTTGACAAAAAAATGTGTTTTCCTTAGTTAGACCGGGGAGCCACCGTGGTGCAATGGTTAGCATGCCCGCCTTGCATACACAAGGTCGTGGGTTCGATTCCTGCTACGACCGAACACCAAAAAGTTTTTCAGCGGTGGATTATCCCACCTCAGTAATGCTGGTGACATTTCTGAGGGTTTCAAAGCTTCTCTAAGTGGTTTCACTGGAATGTGGAACGCCGTTCGGACTCGGCTATAAAAAGGAGGTCCCTTGTCATTGAGCTTAACATGGAATCGGGCAGCACTCAGTGATAAGAGAGAAGTTCACCACTGTGGTATCACAATGGACTGAATAGTCTAAGTGAGCCTGATACATCGGGCTGCCACATAACCTAACCTAACCTAACCTAGACCGGGGACTTATCAGCCAACCTGTAACAATTGTTAAATTTAAAAAAAAATATGTATTTTTCAAAATATTCCAAAAAATTATAACCCCAAATTTTTTGGGCTTTTTTTATAATGAAAAATCCCACAGTTTTGTATGATTTTTTTTTTTTTTGCATACAAGGTGAGCATAAAATGTCGGTGAGTTGATTAAAAACTTTGAAAATCCATATATCTAATTTATATCCATATACACGCAAAAAAAAATAATTCTTTCTTCCCAAACGAAATTTTAGGCAAACAAAGTTGGTTTTTCATTTGCTTTTCGCTGTAGGGAAGTTTTTTTTTTTTTTTTTTTGAAAGAAAAGTATATACTTTTTGTGATATGCGTTTATTCTTTCCCAGAATTTAAAAACAATTTCATAAAGACTAACTCAAAAAAAAAAACCAGTAAGGAAAGTCTAAAGTCGGGCGGGGCCGACTATATTATACCCTGCACCACTTTGTAGATCTAAATTTTCGATGCCATATCACATCCGTCAAATGTGTTGGGGGCTATATATAAAGGTTTGTCCCAAATACATACATTTAAATATCACTCGATCTGGACCGAATTGGATAGACTTCTACAAAATCTATAGACTCAAAATTTAAGTCGGCTAATGCACTAGGGTGGAGCACAATGTTAGTAAAAAAATATAGGAATTTAAATCTGAAGCTGTTTTAAGGAAACTTTGCAAAAGTTTATTTATGATTTATCGCTCGATATATATGTATTAGAAGTTTTGGAAAATTAGAGTCATTTTTACAACTTTTCGACTAAGCAGTGGCGATTTTACAAGGAAATTGTTGGTATTTTGACCATTTTTGTCGAAATCAGAAAAACATATATATGGGAGCTATATCTAAATCTGAACCGATTTCAACCAAATTTGGCACGCATAGCAACAATGCTAATTCTACTCTCTGTGCAAAATTTCAACTAAATCGGAGTTAAAAATTGGCCTCTGTGGTCATATGAGTGTAAATCGGGCGAAAGCTATATATGGGAGATATATCTAAATCTGATCCGATTTCAACCAAATTTGGCACACATAGCTACAATGCTAATTCTACTCCCTGTGCAAAATTTCAACTAAATCGGAGCAAAAAATTGGCCTCTGTGGTCATATGAGTGTAAATCGGGCGAAAGCTATATATGGGAGATATATCCAAATCTGAACCGATTTCACCCAAATTTGGCACGCGTAGTTATAATGCTAATTCTACTCCCTGTGCAAAATTTCAACTAAATCGGAGTTAAAAATTTACCTCTGTGGTAATATGAGTGTAAATCGGGCGGAAGCTATATATGGGAGATATATCCAAATCTGAACCGATTTCAACCAAATTTGGCACGCATAGTAACAATGCTAATTCTACTGCCTGTGCAAAATGTCAACTAAATCGGAGTTAAAAATTGGCCTCTGTGGTCATATGAGTGTCAATCGGGCGAAAGCTATATATGGGAGCTATATCTAAATCTGAACCGATTTGGCTGATATTATGCAAGTTTTTCGAGACCCATAAAATATTCGGATGTACGGAATTTGAGGAAGATCGGTTGATATACACGCCAATTATGACCAGATCGGTGAAAAATATATATGGCAGCTATATCTAAATCTGAACCGATTTTTTCCAAAATCAATAGGGATCGTCTTTGAGCCGAAACAGGACCCTATACCAAATTTTAGGACAATCGGACTAAAACTGCGAGCTGTACTTTGCACACAAAAATACATCAACAGACAGACAGACAGACAGACAGACAGACGGACAGACAGACGGACAGACAGACAGACGGACATCGCTAAATCGTCTCAGAATTTAATTCTAAGCCGATCCGTATACTAAAAGGTTGGTCTATGATTACTCCTTCTTGGCGTTACATACAAATGCACAAACTTATTATACCCTGTACCACAGTAGTGGTGAAGGGTATAAAAAAACAATCTTTTCTGGCTAATTGCATTTTCCCTCACATCTTTCTCACGTCCACGTGGTTTTCAGTTCTTAGCATCTTTTTCTGTAATACAAACAATGTAGAAGAAATTATTAGATTTTATAATTTTTTTACCTTTCGCCTGGACGGAGAATCGAACCGCGGACAATGCAATTTGTAAGCCAATACACATATAAGTTATAATTATATAGAATAGCTTGCGGCGCCCACGAGCTGATTAAACAAACTTTATTTAACAGCACATACATTTAGTTGGGCACCGTGGAGCAGTGGTTGCAACGTCTGCCTTGCATGCACAGGATCGTGGGTTCGATCCCTCCTCCGACCGAAAACTAAAAAGTTTTTGTTTTTTTGTTACATATATTCCAGATATGTTCGGAAGATTCCGAAAAGATGTTCAGCATTACATACTACTATATTCAATTTTTACTATGAACGGTAAAATGTGTCTTATTAAACACTTAAGTCAGATAAGAACAGTGCTTGATATAAATGAAATGGACTGTGTTGTTGGTTCACAAATATTTTTTTTTTATTGAAAAAATAAAAATTTTGTAACAAACGAATTTTTTTGGTGATAAAAGTTTTTTAAATTTTCGAAACAATTCAAAAAACTCTAACAAAATATAAACGTTTTCGGTACACATTTTCCAGAGGTTTTTTTTGCGTGTATAAAAATTGAAGTTGAATTCGACTAATGTGCGATTGTACCTTTAGCATAGAAGTATCCTTCGTGATCTAGGATATAATCGTTTAAACTTAATGATAGTTTTGGGGTATACCTGAACCTCGTATATGTTCCAATTTGTACATACCTGCAAGAAAGAGAGAAAAAGGGCAATGTAATTAGAAATAAATTAGAAATGCATACATTCATTAGAAATGGTTGCAAATAGGTAACAGGTTGGCTGATAAGTCCCCGGCCTGGCACATAGATGTCGTCGCTGGTATTAAATGCATATTATTTTTATATAGTACCAACCTTCAAAATTTGACGTCTGTAAATCTATTAGTTTGTGAGATAGAGCGTCTTTTGTGAAGCAACTTTTGTTATTGTGAAAAAATGGAAAAAGGAATTTCGTGTTTTGATAAAATACTGTTTTCTGAAGGGAAAAAATACGGTGGAAGCAAAAACTTGGCTTGATAATGAGTTTCCGGACTCTGCTCCAGGGAAATCAACAATAATTGATTGGTATGCAAAATTCAAGCGTGGTGAAATGTGCACGGAGGACGGTGAACGCAGTGGACGCCCGAAAGAAATGGTTACCGACGAAAACAAAAAAAATCCACAAAATGATTTTGAATGAGCGTAAAATGAAGTTGATCGAGATAGCAGAGGCCTTAAAGATATCAAAGGAACGTGTTGGTCATATCATTCATCAATATTTGGATATGCGGAAGCTCTGTGCCGCGCGAGCTCACATTTGACAAAAAACAATATTGTGTTGATGATTATGAGCGGTGTTTGAAGCTGTTACCTCGTAATACACCCGAGTTTTTCCGTCAATATGTGACAATGGATGAAACATGGCTCCATCACTACACTCCTGAGTCCAATCGACAGTCGGCTGAGTGGACAGCGACCGGTGAACCGTCTCCGAAGCGTGGAAAGACTCAAAAGTCCGCTGGGAAAGTAATGGCCTCTGTTTTTTTGGGATGTGCATGGAATAATTTTTATCGATTATCTTGAAAAGGGAAAAACCATCAACAGTGACTATTATATGGCGTTATTGGAGCGTTTGAAGGTCGAAATCGCGGCAAAACGGCCACATATGAAGAAGAATGAAGTGTTGTTCCACCAAGACAACGCACCGTGCCACAAGTCATTGAGAACGATGGCAAAAATTCATGAATTGGGCATCGAATTCCTTCCCCACCCACCGTATTCTCCAGATCTGGCCCCAGCGACTTTTTCTTGTTCTCAGACCTCAAAAGGATGCTCGCAGGGAAAAAATTTGGCTGGAATGAAGAGATGATCGCCGAAACTGATGCCTATTTTGAGGCAAAACCGAGGGAGTACTGCCAAGATGGTATCAAAAAATTGGAAGGTCGTTATAATCGTTGTATCGCTCTTGAAGCGAACTATGTTGAATAATAAAAACGAATTTTGACAAAAAAAAAAATGTGTTTTTCTTTGTTAGACCGGGGACTTATCAGCCAACCTGTTACTAAAATTGTCCTCTATCTCGAATACATATGTATCGCCTGATAAATAATAAATGCTCTTTTGTACAATTGCATTAAAATTTCTCTCGCTTCATATTTCCCATATTTTTATACCCTGCGCCACACTGTGGAACAGGGTATTATAAGTTAGTGCATATGTTTGTAACACCCAGAAGGAGACGAGGTAGACAAATGATGTCTTTGGCAATAATGCTCAGGGTGGTTCCCTGAGTCGATATAACCGTGTCCGTCTGTCCGTCCGTCCGTCTGTCTGTGAACACATTTTTGTGATCAAAGTCTAGGTCGCAATTTAAGTCCAATCGCCTTCAAATTTGACACGTGTTCCTTTTTTGGATTATAATAGAACCCTATTGATTTTGGAAGA
Source organism: Haematobia irritans (assembly GCF_050003625.1). NCBI lineage: Eukaryota > Metazoa > Arthropoda > Insecta > Diptera > Muscidae > Haematobia > Haematobia irritans. Next base: position 62,651,195 of record NC_134397.1, read on the forward strand.
AATCAGTTCAGATTTAGATATAGCTCCCATATATATCTTTCGCCCGATATGCACTTATATGGCCCCAGAAGCCACAGTTTTGGCCCAATTTGGTTGAAATTTTGCACTAGGAGTACAATTAGTAGTATAGTCATGTGTGCCAAATTTGATTGAAATCGGTTCAGTTTTAGATATAGCTTCCATATATATCTTTCGCCCGATATGGACTTATATGGCCCCAGAAGCCAGAGTTTTGGCCCAATTTGGTTGAAATTTTGCACTAGGAGTACAATTAGCAGTATAGTCAAGTGTGCCAAATTTGACTGAAATCGGCTCAGATTTAGATATAGCTCCCATATATAGCTTTCGCCCGATTTACACTCATATGACCACAGAGGCCAATTTTTTACACCGATTTAGTTGAAATTTTGCACAGGGAGTATAATTAGCATTGTAGCTATGCGTGCCAAATTTGGTTGGAATCGGTTCAGATTTAGATATAGCTCCCATATATATGTTTTTCTGATTTCGACAAAAATAGTCAAAATACCAACATTTTCCTTGTAAAATCGCCACGGCTTAGTCGAAAAGTTGTAAAATGACTCTAATTTTCCTAAACTTCTAATACATATATATCGAGCGATAAATCATAAATAAACTTTTGCCAAGTTTCCTTAAAATTGCTTCAGATTTAAATGTTTCCCATATTTTTTTACTAACATTGTGTTTCACCCTAGTGCATTAGCCGACTTAAATTTTGAGTCTATAGATTTTGTAAAAGTCTATCAAATTCTGTCCAAATCGAGTGATATTTAAATGTATGTATTTGGGACAAACCTTTATATATAGCACCCAACCATAAGCGTAGGAAGGCCTCTGGGGAGGGGGCTTAGACCCCCCCAGAAAAATTTTAGCCCCCCCCAGAATTTGAAAACCTATTTACGATTTTAAATTTTTATAAAAATTAAACAAGTATATACAACCGCACAAAGTTCCGCTAAAGATTTTCATGCACAATCGAATTACTTTGGTTGTGGCAGCAATTGCCGATGGTAATGTTTGAAATCTGATATTTATAAAATAAAGCTGTGGTTGCACTTTTGATTTAGTTGAACAACTAAAGCTCCTTTATTATTTTGTTTAGTCTGGTTTAGTCAATTTAATTAAAAAATAGTAATTGATATTAAAACTATTCTTTCATAAATTAATAACTTAATAATGCTGCAAAAAAGCGTAGCCAAAAAAGAAGTGAAAATGTTCTTTTTGGGTCCGGAAGTGGTGCAAAATTGGCGGAGAAGCGATGGATGTAATATGAAATTGTCATAGAACGAATGTCCACCGTTTCAGCAGTCGTTGCAATGAATTTGCATCACTTCTTAAGGTGTGACCCGAATTCAGTGTTTTCAATGTGAATTAAAAAATTTCGTTATAAATATACAAAAAAATGCATATTTTTTATGATTTTTAACGCATTATAACGCTTGTTTGAAACGCTTTCCCTCGAATATTTTCAAAAATTCTATAAAAAATTCTATAATGAATTTAGCATTTTTGTGGCAAAATTTGAATAATTTTTACCATTTTATTTATTCTTACTTTTTTTTAAGAAAACAAAAAATAACGCATTAAAATATGAAAAAAATGGAGCAAAAAACTTCCTGTGTAGTTAAAATAATTAACTTCTTTGTGAGGACATTTTTGGAACTGCTTTTAAAGTTGTGCCTTTAGAACAACTCCCAATTTTTTTGCTGGGAAGAGTGTGGAACTACTTTTAGTTGCTTTATTATAAATTAATTGTCGAGTTATTTTGATGCCTATATTGTTATTCATTTTTATGAATAACAATATATGAATAACAATATTGGCCTCTGTGGTCATATGAGTGTAAATCGGGCGAAAGCTATATATGGGAGATATATCCAAATCTGAACCGATTTCACCCAAATTTGGCACGCGTAGTTATAATGCTAATTCTACTCCCTGTGCAAAATTTCAACTAAATCGGAGTTAAAAATTTACCTCTGTGGTAATATGAGTGTAAATCGGGCGGAAGCTATATATGGGAGATATATCCAAATCTGAACCGATTTCAACCAAATTTGGCACGCATAGTAACAATGCTAATTCTACTGCCTGTGCAAAATGTCAACTAAATCGGAGTTAAAAATTGGCCTCTGTGGTCATATGAGTGTCAATCGGGCGAAAGCTATATATGGGAGCTATATCTAAATCTGAACCGATTTGGCTGATATTATGCAAGTTTTTCGAGACCCATAAAATATTCGGATGTACGGAATTTGAGGAAGATCGGTTGATATACACGCCAATTATGACCAGATCGGTGAAAAATATATATGGCAGCTATATCTAAATCTGAACCGATTTTTTCCAAAATCAATAGGGATCGTCTTTGAGCCGAAACAGGACCCTATACCAAATTTTAGGACAATCGGACTAAAACTGCGAGCTGTACTTTGCACACAAAAATACATCAACAGACAGACAGACAGACAGACAGACAGACGGACAGACAGACGGACAGACAGACAGACGGACATCGCTAAATCGTCTCAGAATTTAATTCTAAGCCGATCCGTATACTAAAAGGTTGGTCTATGATTACTCCTTCTTGGCGTTACATACAAATGCACAAACTTATTATACCCTGTACCACAGTAGTGGTGAAGGGTATAAAAAAACAATCTTTTCTGGCTAATTGCATTTTCCCTCACATCTTTCTCACGTCCACGTGGTTTTCAGTTCTTAGCATCTTTTTCTGTAATACAAACAATGTAGAAGAAATTATTAGATTTTATAATTTTTTTACCTTTCGCCTGGACGGAGAATCGAACCGCGGACAATGCAATTTGTAAGCCAATACACATATAAGTTATAATTATATAGAATAGCTTGCGGCGCCCACGAGCTGATTAAACAAACTTTATTTAACAGCACATACATTTAGTTGGGCACCGTGGAGCAGTGGTTGCAACGTCTGCCTTGCATGCACAGGATCGTGGGTTCGATCCCTCCTCCGACCGAAAACTAAAAAGTTTTTGTTTTTTTGTTACATATATTCCAGATATGTTCGGAAGATTCCGAAAAGATGTTCAGCATTACATACTACTATATTCAATTTTTACTATGAACGGTAAAATGTGTCTTATTAAACACTTAAGTCAGATAAGAACAGTGCTTGATATAAATGAAATGGACTGTGTTGTTGGTTCACAAATATTTTTTTTTTATTGAAAAAATAAAAATTTTGTAACAAACGAATTTTTTTGGTGATAAAAGTTTTTTAAATTTTCGAAACAATTCAAAAAACTCTAACAAAATATAAACGTTTTCGGTACACATTTTCCAGAGGTTTTTTTTGCGTGTATAAAAATTGAAGTTGAATTCGACTAATGTGCGATTGTACCTTTAGCATAGAAGTATCCTTCGTGATCTAGGATATAATCGTTTAAACTTAATGATAGTTTTGGGGTATACCTGAACCTCGTATATGTTCCAATTTGTACATACCTGCAAGAAAGAGAGAAAAAGGGCAATGTAATTAGAAATAAATTAGAAATGCATACATTCATTAGAAATGGTTGCAAATAGGTAACAGGTTGGCTGATAAGTCCCCGGCCTGGCACATAGATGTCGTCGCTGGTATTAAATGCATATTATTTTTATATAGTACCAACCTTCAAAATTTGACGTCTGTAAATCTATTAGTTTGTGAGATAGAGCGTCTTTTGTGAAGCAACTTTTGTTATTGTGAAAAAATGGAAAAAGGAATTTCGTGTTTTGATAAAATACTGTTTTCTGAAGGGAAAAAATACGGTGGAAGCAAAAACTTGGCTTGATAATGAGTTTCCGGACTCTGCTCCAGGGAAATCAACAATAATTGATTGGTATGCAAAATTCAAGCGTGGTGAAATGTGCACGGAGGACGGTGAACGCAGTGGACGCCCGAAAGAAATGGTTACCGACGAAAACAAAAAAAATCCACAAAATGATTTTGAATGAGCGTAAAATGAAGTTGATCGAGATAGCAGAGGCCTTAAAGATATCAAAGGAACGTGTTGGTCATATCATTCATCAATATTTGGATATGCGGAAGCTCTGTGCCGCGCGAGCTCACATTTGACAAAAAACAATATTGTGTTGATGATTATGAGCGGTGTTTGAAGCTGTTACCTCGTAATACACCCGAGTTTTTCCGTCAATATGTGACAATGGATGAAACATGGCTCCATCACTACACTCCTGAGTCCAATCGACAGTCGGCTGAGTGGACAGCGACCGGTGAACCGTCTCCGAAGCGTGGAAAGACTCAAAAGTCCGCTGGGAAAGTAATGGCCTCTGTTTTTTTGGGATGTGCATGGAATAATTTTTATCGATTATCTTGAAAAGGGAAAAACCATCAACAGTGACTATTATATGGCGTTATTGGAGCGTTTGAAGGTCGAAATCGCGGCAAAACGGCCACATATGAAGAAGAATGAAGTGTTGTTCCACCAAGACAACGCACCGTGCCACAAGTCATTGAGAACGATGGCAAAAATTCATGAATTGGGCATCGAATTCCTTCCCCACCCACCGTATTCTCCAGATCTGGCCCCAGCGACTTTTTCTTGTTCTCAGACCTCAAAAGGATGCTCGCAGGGAAAAAATTTGGCTGGAATGAAGAGATGATCGCCGAAACTGATGCCTATTTTGAGGCAAAACCGAGGGAGTACTGCCAAGATGGTATCAAAAAATTGGAAGGTCGTTATAATCGTTGTATCGCTCTTGAAGCGAACTATGTTGAATAATAAAAACGAATTTTGACAAAAAAAAAAATGTGTTTTTCTTTGTTAGACCGGGGACTTATCAGCCAACCTGTTACTAAAATTGTCCTCTATCTCGAATACATATGTATCGCCTGATAAATAATAAATGCTCTTTTGTACAATTGCATTAAAATTTCTCTCGCTTCATATTTCCCATATTTTTATACCCTGCGCCACACTGTGGAACAGGGTATTATAAGTTAGTGCATATGTTTGTAACACCCAGAAGGAGACGAGGTAGACAAATGATGTCTTTGGCAATAATGCTCAGGGTGGTTCCCTGAGTCGATATAACCGTGTCCGTCTGTCCGTCCGTCCGTCTGTCTGTGAACACATTTTTGTGATCAAAGTCTAGGTCGCAATTTAAGTCCAATCGCCTTCAAATTTGACACGTGTTCCTTTTTTGGATTATAATAGAACCCTATTGATTTTGGAAGAAATCAGTTCAGATTTAGATATAGCTCCCATATATATCTTTCGCCCGATATGCACTTATATGGCCCCAGAAGCCACAGTTTTGGCCCAATTTGGTTGAAATTTTGCACTAGGAGTACAATTAGTAGTATAGTCATGTGTGCCAAATTTGATTGAAATCGGTTCAGTTTTAGATATAGCTTCCATATATATCTTTCGCCCGATATGGACTTATATGGCCCCAGAAGCCAGAGTTTTGGCCCAATTTGGTTGAAATTTTGCACTAGGAGTACAATTAGCAGTATAGTCAAGTGTGCCAAATTTGACTGAAATCGGCTCAGATTTAGATATAGCTCCCATATATAGCTTTCGCCCGATTTACACTCATATGACCACAGAGGCCAATTTTTTACACCGATTTAGTTGAAATTTTGCACAGGGAGTATAATTAGCATTGTAGCTATGCGTGCCAAATTTGGTTGGAATCGGTTCAGATTTAGATATAGCTCCCATATATATGTTTTTCTGATTTCGACAAAAATAGTCAAAATACCAACATTTTCCTTGTAAAATCGCCACGGCTTAGTCGAAAAGTTGTAAAATGACTCTAATTTTCCTAAACTTCTAATACATATATATCGAGCGATAAATCATAAATAAACTTTTGCCAAGTTTCCTTAAAATTGCTTCAGATTTAAATGTTTCCCATATTTTTTTACTAACATTGTGTTTCACCCTAGTGCATTAGCCGACTTAAATTTTGAGTCTATAGATTTTGTAAAAGTCTATCAAATTCTGTCCAAATCGAGTGATATTTAAATGTATGTATTTGGGACAAACCTTTATATATAGCACCCAACCATAAGCGTAGGAAGGCCTCTGGGGAGGGGGCTTAGACCCCCCCAGAAAAATTTTAGCCCCCCCCAGAATTTGAAAACCTATTTACGATTTTAAATTTTTATAAAAATTAAACAAGTATATACAACCGCACAAAGTTCCGCTAAAGATTTTCATGCACAATCGAATTACTTTGGTTGTGGCAGCAATTGCCGATGGTAATGTTTGAAATCTGATATTTATAAAATAAAGCTGTGGTTGCACTTTTGATTTAGTTGAACAACTAAAGCTCCTTTATTATTTTGTTTAGTCTGGTTTAGTCAATTTAATTAAAAAATAGTAATTGATATTAAAACTATTCTTTCATAAATTAATAACTTAATAATGCTGCAAAAAAGCGTAGCCAAAAAAGAAGTGAAAATGTTCTTTTTGGGTCCGGAAGTGGTGCAAAATTGGCGGAGAAGCGATGGATGTAATATGAAATTGTCATAGAACGAATGTCCACCGTTTCAGCAGTCGTTGCAATGAATTTGCATCACTTCTTAAGGTGTGACCCGAATTCAGTGTTTTCAATGTGAATTAAAAAATTTCGTTATAAATATACAAAAAAATGCATATTTTTTATGATTTTTAACGCATTATAACGCTTGTTTGAAACGCTTTCCCTCGAATATTTTCAAAAATTCTATAAAAAATTCTATAATGAATTTAGCATTTTTGTGGCAAAATTTGAATAATTTTTACCATTTTATTTATTCTTACTTTTTTTTAAGAAAACAAAAAATAACGCATTAAAATATGAAAAAAATGGAGCAAAAAACTTCCTGTGTAGTTAAAATAATTAACTTCTTTGTGAGGACATTTTTGGAACTGCTTTTAAAGTTGTGCCTTTAGAACAACTCCCAATTTTTTTGCTGGGAAGAGTGTGGAACTACTTTTAGTTGCTTTATTATAAATTAATTGTCGAGTTATTTTGATGCCTATATTGTTATTCATTTTTATGAATAACAATATATGAATAACAATATTGGCCTCTGTGGTCATATGAGTGTAAATCGGGCGAAAGCTATATATGGGAGATATATCCAAATCTGAACCGATTTCACCCAAATTTGGCACGCGTAGTTATAATGCTAATTCTACTCCCTGTGCAAAATTTCAACTAAATCGGAGTTAAAAATTTACCTCTGTGGTAATATGAGTGTAAATCGGGCGGAAGCTATATATGGGAGATATATCCAAATCTGAACCGATTTCAACCAAATTTGGCACGCATAGTAACAATGCTAATTCTACTGCCTGTGCAAAATGTCAACTAAATCGGAGTTAAAAATTGGCCTCTGTGGTCATATGAGTGTCAATCGGGCGAAAGCTATATATGGGAGCTATATCTAAATCTGAACCGATTTGGCTGATATTATGCAAGTTTTTCGAGACCCATAAAATATTCGGATGTACGGAATTTGAGGAAGATCGGTTGATATACACGCCAATTATGACCAGATCGGTGAAAAATATATATGGCAGCTATATCTAAATCTGAACCGATTTTTTCCAAAATCAATAGGGATCGTCTTTGAGCCGAAACAGGACCCTATACCAAATTTTAGGACAATCGGACTAAAACTGCGAGCTGTACTTTGCACACAAAAATACATCAACAGACAGACAGACAGACGGACAGACAGACGGACAGACAGACAGACGGACATCGCTAAATCGTCTCAGAATTTAATTCTAAGCCGATCCGTATACTAAAAGGTTGGTCTATGATTACTCCTTCTTGGCGTTACATACAAATGCACAAACTTATTATACCCTGTACCACAGTAGTGGTGAAGGGTATAAAAAAACAATCTTTTCTGGCTAATTGCATTTTCCCTCACATCTTTCTCACGTCCACGTGGTTTTCAGTTCTTAGCATCTTTTTCTGTAATACAAACAATGTAGAAGAAATTATTAGATTTTATAATTTTTTTACCTTTCGCCTGGACGGAGAATCGAACCGCGGACAATGCAATTTGTAAGCCAATACACATATAAGTTATAATTATATAGAATAGCTTGCGGCGCCCACGAGCTGATTAAACAAACTTTATTTAACAGCACATACATTTAGTTGGGCACCGTGGAGCAGTGGTTGCAACGTCTGCCTTGCATGCACAGGGTCGTGGGTTCGATCCCTCCTCCGACCGAAAACTAAAAAGTTTTTGTTTTTTTGTTACATATATTCCAGATATGTTCGGAAGATTCCGAAAAGATGTTCAGCATTACATACTACTATATTCAATTTTTACTATGAACGGTAAAATGTGTCTTATTAAACACTTAAGTCAGATAAGAACAGTGCTTGATATAAATGAAATGGACTGTGTTGTTGGTTCACAAATATTTTTTTTTTATTGAAAAAATAAAAATTTTGTAACAAACGAATTTTTTTGGTGATAAAAGTTTTTTAAATTTTCGAAACAATTCAAAAAACTCTAACAAAATATAAACGTTTTCGGTACACATTTTCCAGAGGTTTTTTTTGCGTGTATAAAAATTGAAGTTGAATTCGACTAATGTGCGATTGTACCTTTAGCATAGAAGTATCCTTCGTGATCTAGGATATAATCGTTTAAACTTAATGATAGTTTTGGGGTATACCTGAACCTCGTATATGTTCCAATTTGTACATACCTGCAAGAAAGAGAGAAAAAGGGCAATGTAATTAGAAATAAATTAGAAATGCATACATTCATTAGAAATGGTTGCAAATAGGTAACAGGTTGGCTGATAAGTCCCCGGCCTGGCACATAGATGTCGTCGCTGGTATTAAATGCATATTATTTTTATATAGTACCAACCTTCAAAATTTGACGTCTGTAAATCTATTAGTTTGTGAGATAGAGCGTCTTTTGTGAAGCAACTTTTGTTATTGTGAAAAAATGGAAAAAGGAATTTCGTGTTTTGATAAAATACTGTTTTCTGAAGGGAAAAAATACGGTGGAAGCAAAAACTTGGCTTGATAATGAGTTTCCGGACTCTGCTCCAGGGAAATCAACAATAATTGATTGGTATGCAAAATTCAAGCGTGGTGAAATGTGCACGGAGGACGGTGAACGCAGTGGACGCCCGAAAGAAATGGTTACCGACGAAAACAAAAAAAATCCACAAAATGATTTTGAATGAGCGTAAAATGAAGTTGATCGAGATAGCAGAGGCCTTAAAGATATCAAAGGAACGTGTTGGTCATATCATTCATCAATATTTGGATATGCGGAAGCTCTGTGCCGCGCGAGCTCACATTTGACAAAAAACAATATTGTGTTGATGATTATGAGCGGTGTTTGAAGCTGTTACCTCGTAATACACCCGAGTTTTTCCGTCAATATGTGACAATGGATGAAACATGGCTCCATCACTACACTCCTGAGTCCAATCGACAGTCGGCTGAGTGGACAGCGACCGGTGAACCGTCTCCGAAGCGTGGAAAGACTCAAAAGTCCGCTGGGAAAGTAATGGCCTCTGTTTTTTTGGGATGTGCATGGAATAATTTTTATCGATTATCTTGAAAAGGGAAAAACCATCAACAGTGACTATTATATGGCGTTATTGGAGCGTTTGAAGGTCGAAATCGCGGCAAAACGGCCACATATGAAGAAGAATGAAGTGTTGTTCCACCAAGACAACGCACCGTGCCACAAGTCATTGAGAACGATGGCAAAAATTCATGAATTGGGCATCGAATTCCTTCCCCACCCACCGTATTCTCCAGATCTGGCCCCAGCGACTTTTTCTTGTTCTCAGACCTCAAAAGGATGCTCGCAGGGAAAAAATTTGGCTGGAATGAAGAGATGATCGCCGAAACTGATGCCTATTTTGAGGCAAAACCGAGGGAGTACTGCCAAGATGGTATCAAAAAATTGGAAGGTCGTTATAATCGTTGTATCGCTCTTGAAGCGAACTATGTTGAATAATAAAAACGAATTTTGACAAAAAAAAAAATGTGTTTTTCTTTGTTAGACCGGGGACTTATCAGCCAACCTGTTACTAAAATTGTCCTCTATCTCGAATACATATGTATCGCCTGATAAATAATAAATGCTCTTTTGTACAATTGCATTAAAATTTCTCTCGCTTCATATTTCCCATATTTTTATACCCTGCGCCACACTGTGGAACAGGGTATTATAAGTTAGTGCATATGTTTGTAACACCCAGAAGGAGACGAGGTAGACAAATGATGTCTTTGGCAATAATGCTCAGGGTGGTTCCCTGAGTCGATATAACCGTGTCCGTCTGTCCGTCCGTCCGTCTGTCTGTGAACACATTTTTGTGATCAAAGTCTAGGTCGCAATTTAAGTCCAATCGCCTTCAAATTTGACACGTGTTCCTTTTTTGGATTATAATAGAACCCTATTGATTTTGGAAGAAATCAGTTCAGATTTAGATATAGCTCCCATATATATCTTTCGCCCGATATGCACTTATATGGCCCCAGAAGCCACAGTTTTGGCCCAATTTGGTTGAAATTTTGCACTAGGAGTACAATTAGTAGTATAGTCATGTGTGCCAAATTTGATTGAAATCGGTTCAGTTTTAGATATAGCTTCCATATATATCTTTCGCCCGATATGGACTTATATGGCCCCAGAAGCCAGAGTTTTGGCCCAATTTGGTTGAAATTTTGCACTAGGAGTACAATTAGCAGTATAGTCAAGTGTGCCAAATTTGACTGAAATCGGCTCAGATTTAGATATAGCTCCCATATATAGCTTTCGCCCGATTTACACTCATATGACCACAGAGGCCAATTTTTTACACCGATTTAGTTGAAATTTTGCACAGGGAGTATAATTAGCATTGTAGCTATGCGTGCCAAATTTGGTTGGAATCGGTTCAGATTTAGATATAGCTCCCATATATATGTTTTTCTGATTTCGACAAAAATAGTCAAAATACCAACATTTTCCTTGTAAAATCGCCACGGCTTAGTCGAAAAGTTGTAAAATGACTCTAATTTTCCTAAACTTCTAATACATATATATCGAGCGATAAATCATAAATAAACTTTTGCCAAGTTTCCTTAAAATTGCTTCAGATTTAAATGTTTCCCATATTTTTTTACTAACATTGTGTTTCACCCTAGTGCATTAGCCGACTTAAATTTTGAGTCTATAGATTTTGTAAAAGTCTATCAAATTCTGTCCAAATCGAGTGATATTTAAATGTATGTATTTGGGACAAACCTTTATATATAGCACCCAACCATAAGCGTAGGAAGGCCTCTGGGGAGGGGGCTTAGACCCCCCCAGAAAAATTTTAGCCCCCCCCAGAATTTGAAAACCTATTTACGATTTTAAATTTTTATAAAAATTAAACAAGTATATACAACCTCACAAAGTTCCGCTAAAGATTTTCATGCACAATCGAATTACTTTGGTTGTGGCAGCAATTGCCGATGGTAATGTTTGAAATCTGATATTTATAAAATAAAGCTGTGGTTGCACTTTTGATTTAGTTGAACAACTAAAGCTCCTTTATTATTTTGTTTAGTCTGGTTTAGTCAATTTAATTAAAAAATAGTAATTGATATTAAAACTATTCTTTCATAAATTAATAACTTAATAATGCTGCAAAAAAGCGTAGCCAAAAAAGAAGTGAAAATGTTCTTTTTGGGTCCGGAAGTGGTGCAAAATTGGCGGAGAAGCGATGGATGTAATATGAAATTGTCATAGAACGAATGTCCACCGTTTCAGCAGTCGTTGCAATGAATTTGCATCACTTCTTAAGGTGTGACCCGAATTCAGTGTTTTCAATGTGAATTAAAAAATTTCGTTATAAATATACAAAAAAATGCATATTTTTTATGATTTTTAACGCATTATAACGCTTGTTTGAAACGCTTTCCCTCGAATATTTTCAAAAATTCTATAAAAAATTCTATAATGAATTTAGCATTTTTGTGGCAAAATTTGAATAATTTTTACCATTTTATTTATTCTTACTTTTTTTTAAGAAAACAAAAAATAACGCATTAAAATATGAAAAAAATGGAGCAAAAAACTTCCTGTGTAGTTAAAATAATTAACTTCTTTGTGAGGACATTTTTGGAACTGCTTTTAAAGTTGTGCCTTTAGAACAACTCCCAATTTTTTTGCTGGGAAGAGTGTGGAACTACTTTTAGTTGCTTTATTATAAATTAATTGTCGAGTTATTTTGATGCCTATATTGTTATTCATTTTTATGAAATAAAACATTAATTGAACCTATAAGTTCAGTCTATAAATTTTCAGCTAGCGGGGCTATAGCCCCCCCCCCCTAGGAAAATTGTCTAGCTACGCTAATGCACCCAACACATTTGACGGATGTGATATGGTATCGAAAATTTAGATCTACAAAGTGCTGCAGGGTTTAATACAGTCGGCCCCGCCCGACTTTCGACTTTCCTTACTTGTTTTTACTAACGTTGTGTTTCATCCCAGGGCGTTAGCCGATTTAAATTTTAATTCTAGAGTTTTTGTGGAAGTACAAAAAATTGTCTCCATTAAAAGTATTTGTATCTGCAAATGCAAACCTTTATATAGCTCCAAGCAAATTTGAAGTAGTTGAGATGGTAACACAAATGTTTGTCTACATAGTGGTGAAGCGGATAATATAGTCTATAGATTTGATAGAAGTCTAACAAATATTGTTCAGATCTAGTCAGATTTTAATGAATGTATTTGGGAGAAAACCCTTTATATATAGCAACCAACACATTTGGCGGATTTGAAATGGTATCAAAAATGTGGATCTACAAAGTGGTGCAGGGAATAATATATTCGGCCCCGCCTGACTTTGGACTTTCCTTACTTGTTCATTATCAAAAGCAACAACAACGAATTTGGGAATATTGTGTTGGGCCATTTTCCATACGAAAGGTTCCCCGGTATTCAAAAAATTAAAAATTCCCTCCCAGCAAAAAAAAAAAAAGCGTCGCCAAAAAAGTTGTTAAAATGTTCTTTTTGGATCCGGAAGTTGTGCAAAGTGATGAATTTAACATGCCATGATAATGGATTAATAATCAACGCCGGAAGAATAAAAATTATGTATTTTAGATCGTTGCATGTTTCTCAGTCAGGTTCAGATCGTACTCTAAGGCGCTACCTGCTTCCATAATAACGAAATAAGAACTCCAGAAGTAAAGGATAATTGTATCAAGAAGATAGAAGTCGTAAGAACCTATAAATACTTGGGAGTTCACTTTGACATCAACTTCAAGTGGAAAACTCATCGGGAACAACAACAGAAAAAAATCAGGAAGTCGGAATACGAATTATTTCATCTGAGACTATGCTCTCCCTTTTATGTCCCTGCTTTGCTTTGATGGAATCACCATAGCGCAAGTAGCAGACAACTCCAAGTATAGCAATATAGAATTGTGAAGCTATTGTGCCGCATTTGGAGTCTCTACAGGACTGCAATATTGAATGAATTCTGTGCAAACCCACATCTACTACAGCCAATAAACCATGAGCATAAAACAAAAATACAAAATCCCAAAAAATATGAATAATTATGGGAAAAAATATTCATGAAACTTTAATGATAGTTTGGGGTATACCTGAATCTAGTATATGTTCCAATTTGTACATACCTGCAAGAAATACAGAAATGATTTCAAATAAGTAAAGTATATTCATAGTAATATTTACAGAGAATTATTTATGGATTAAATTAGATTAAAAAAAAATTAAATTATAATAAAATAAATTCAATTAAATGTAACTTAAAATGTTTTAAACTGAATACACTATTAATTGCAATTAGATTTCCAATTCAATATTCTTCCTTCCCTTTTTATAGCTCCCTCTTTTGGGCAGAATAAAAGCAATAAATTTCTTGCATAACAGAAATTCCCATGGAGAAGGAATTTCCAAAATATTTATTGTTTTAAACCGAGGGGTGTCTAGAACGACCCGCCAAAGAAGAGAAATAAACAGAAAAATAAATATCAAAACAATTTTCAAATTGAGTTGTTTCACACAAACAGTGTTTCGTAGTAATTGCAAAACATTTGAGTGTAAACAAGAAATTGTGTAATTAACACAAGAATATTGAAATATAAAGAAATTCAATTCGTGCATAACGACAAATATTTATGTTACGCAGATTTCGGCAAATAATATGAACATGAACTTGATGTTGATGCCATACATAGAGGTACACCTCCAAAAAAATCGTTTCTGTAAAATATACCCCAAACACATTTTGCTTCAAGCATATATATTTTCAGGATTGGTCCAAACAAAATATTGTTGGTATTGTTCTAACATATTATGTTTCACCTTAGTACATAGACTGGTAAGAAAAAAATTTTAATGAAATTTTCTTTGTGTGTGGATATATTTTTAAGGCGTCAATTGGTTACTTCCATTATTTTACATGCAGTATACTCTAGGTCTCTCTTTCTAAACACATATATGTTTATAGGCTATTTCTAAATTAATATATGTGCACATCTAAACATAATATATTTACAAACATTTTATGTCCCAAACATAATATGTTCTAACATGTTAACGTATAAAGGGTGATACGGTCAAAATTTGGTCAATATAAACTTGACGTATTTCTTTCAATTTTGCATTTAAAAAACCTAAACACCCCTCATTTTTAAGGTGTGTGTTTGTAGAATGTTTCTCCTATTTTGATTTTGGAATTCACTCTTCAGTTGTCAAAATGCCGTCCAAGCAAGAAGAGCAGCGTATCAAAATTTTGCTCGCGCATCGCGAAAATCCGAGCTACTCGCACGCAAAGGTGGCAAAATCGCTAAAAGTTGGCAAATCAACCGTTACAAATGTAATTAAAGTGTTTGGGGAACGTTTGTCGACAGCCAGGAAGTCTGGATCGGAGGGAAATCGAAAACCGGAAGCCGCTGAGACGACAAAGAGAGTTGCCGGTAGTTTCAAGCGAAACCCTAACCTCTCTCTCCGAGATGCCGCAAATAAGCTGGGTGTATCGTCTACAACCGTGAATCGAGCCGGACTATCAAGAAGGTAGTGACTCCAAATCGCGATTGTAAACAAAATACGTCGGGCAACGCGCGATCCCGGAGGCTGTACACGACGATGCTGACGAAGTTTGACTGCGTGGTAATGGACGACGAAACCTACGTCAAAGCCGACTACAAGCAGCTTCCGGGACAGGAGTTTTATACGGCAAAAGGAAGGGGAAAGGTAGCAGATATTTTCAAGCACATAAAACTGTCAAAGTTCGCAAAGAAATATCTGGTTTGGCAAGCCATCTGTACCTGTGGCTTGAAAAGCAGCATTTTCATAGTTTCCGGGACTGTCAACCAAGAAATTTACGTGAAAGAGCGTTTGAATTAACGTCTGCTGCCTTTCCTGAAGAAACACGGTTGTTCCGTAATGTTTTGGCCGGGTTTGGCATCTTGCCATTACGGTAAAAAGGCCATGGAGTGGTACGCCGCCAACAACGTGCAGGTGGTTCCCAAGGACAAGAACCCTCCCAACACGCCAGAGCTCCGCCCAATTGAGAAATACTGGGCTATTTTCAAGCGGAACCTAAAAAAGACCAAAAAACTGCAAAGGACGAGCAGCAGTTCAAGGCAAACTGGCTTTTTGCGGCGAAGAAGGTGGACAAGGTGGCTGTACAAAATCTGATGGCAGGTGTCAAGCGTGATGGGAGTAACCAATTGACGCCTTAAAAATATATCCACACAAAGATATATTTTTTTGATTTTGATACGCTGCTCTTCTTGCTTGGACGGCATTATGACAACTGAAGAGTGAATTCCAAAATCAAAATAGGAGCAACATTCTACACAACACACACCTTCAAAATGAGGGGTGTTCAGGTTTTTTAAATGCAAAATTGAAAGAAATACGTCAAGTTTATATTGACCAAATTTTGACCGTATCACCCGTTAGGTCTCTCTTTCTAAACACATATATGCGTATAGGCTATTTCTAAATTAATATATGTTTGCATCTAAGCATAATATATTTACAAATATTTAATGTCCCAAACATATGTTCTAACATATTAACATATATGTCCCATACATGTTATGCTAGTTTATGAACATTATATGCTTGCACTTAAAAATATTGTGTTAAAAAATTTGAGTTCCAAACATATAATTTTTACACCCAAGCATATGAAAAACAGTCTTTCTCGTCCGTGTAGTACATAGAGTCTGAACGAAAGTTTTAGATAGTGATTTATTGTCTTTGGACATAGTGATTTAATGTCTATTAGACTTTTTAAAATTACATTAAAAACTAAAAAAAAAATAGTATTGTCCATCACCACACTGAAAATATTGTCGTGAGGCCAAAGATTTCATGTCCTTAAAATACGAATGCAAATTCTTCTTAGCATGGAAGACGCATTTCTCTGACTTCAAATTTTTCCTTTTCGATAAACCTTTCAATGAAGTCGTTTAATTCAACTTAAAACTACGTATCTTTACATGAAGGAAAATTTTATTTAACTAAGCTCAACTTGGCTTTAATAATTCTGAAAAATTCTTCAAAATTAATGAAATCTTCTTTAAATTATTTGTCAACATACCAAAAGCAAAATAGGAAATGGTTTCCAATACTTTATTTTACAATTAATTTTTTTTTCTTGAAACATAGCATAAATTCTTCTTGACGTCGAGTCTAAATTTGGAAATTTAACTTGTCGTTAACACGTTTTTATAGGACTTTGATAGTACATGAAGAAAAAAAAACTGAAAAAACGAGCAAATTAAAATTCGTTTCCTAGAATCGAAAACCAGTGGAGAGCGACCATTGGCCGTTACTAAAGAAAATCATCCCGCATATGTGGCCAGATTTCTACCATTTTATTTTAAAAGTGTCAATTTTAATAGAAATATTTTCGTAATTAAATTTCAATTGCTTAACGCTATACAAATGATGGTGGTGTTGCTAGTTCATCACCTAGAAGCGAACGAATGCAACAGATTTCGCCAGGGAATACCAATTGGTTGCATATGTCTACTTAGCAGACGGCTTATCAGAATTTTCATCAATAATAACCACCAGCAAAACATCACATCTCCCGAATGAATTCAAGTGAAGTCAATCGTAGAAAATGCCATTTGGATAAATACACAATTGGATCCACTTTTAAAAATGCATCCATTGCATTGGAACATCAGAACAAATAGAGCATATGGTGACATTTAAACACTCTGGGTTTTTTCTCAAAATTTCCCACTCCTTCGTTTTTCCTTCCTTTACCATAATGCGGGGCAATACCTATCACCATACATCGACACCCCCCAACCAATATGCCTCCATATGAATTGCAATTGGAATTGGGCGTTGGTTTACGCATGCAGAGATTTGTATCGCTGATCCATCCATCCATCCATTCGTTCGCTCCTTCTTGATGTTTGTCTTGCTGAACATGCATAAACATTTTGTCACATGGCTACTGTTTGACATCTTCCATAGACATTTGGATATTTCCAATGCCGTTTCAGACATTTGTGAATTGAGCATTGGGTTGAGGGGTGCTTGCCAGTATTCTTAGATGGCCTTTCTATGGAGTTTCTTCTTCGGTGCAGAACTCATTTCGATTGTGATTAATAGGCATTTTTTTGGAAAACGTCATTTCTCTGAAATTCTTCTGTTTGTTTTAAATGAGCAATGAATTATGAGCGTGTTTTCTTTGGGTTGAAGTTGTAATTTGTTCTAAGAGGGATTTATGGTAATGATGAAGTAGACGCCTATCATTAATCATTTTGGGGAAATATTTTAACTGTTTTAAGAGAAAATTTTACTAAAGGGTGATTTGTTAAGAGCTTGATAACTTTTTTTAAAAAAAAAACGCATAAAATTTGCAAAATCTCATCGGTTCTTTATTTGAAACTTTAGATTGGTCCATGACATTTACTTTTTGAAGATAATTTCATTTAAATGTTGACCGCGGCTGCGTCTTAGGTGGTCCATTCGGAAAGTCCAATTTTGGGCAACTTTTTCGAGCATTTCGGCCGGAATAGCCCGAATTTCTTCGGAAATGTTGTCTTCCAAAGCTGGAATAGTTGCTGGCTTATTTCTGTAGACTTTAGACTTGACGTAGCCCCACAAAAAATAGTCTAAAGGCGTCAAATCGCATGAGCTTGGTGGCCAACTTACCGGTCCATTTCTTGAGATGAATTGTTCTCCGAAGTTTTCCCTCAAAATGGCCATAGAATCGCGAGCTGTGTGGCATGTAGCGCCATCTTGTTGAAACCACATGTCAACCAAGTTCAGTTCTTCCATTTTTGGCAACAAAAAGTTTGTTAGCATCGAACGATAGCGATCGCCATTCACCGTAACGTTGCGTCCAACAGCATCTTTGAAAAAATACGGTCCAATGATTCCACCAGCGTACAAACCACACCAAACAGTGCATTTTTCGGGATGCATGGGCAGTTCTTGAACGGCTTCTGGTTGCTCTTCACTCCAAATGCGGCAATTTTGCTTATTTACGTAGCCATTCAACCAGAAATGAGCCTCATCGCTGAACAAAATTTGTCGATAAAAAAGCGGATTTTCTGCCAACTTTTCTAGGGCCCATTCACTGAAAATTCGACGTTGTGGCAGATCGTAAGTCTATTCATGATGAAATGTCAAAGCATACTGAGCATCTTTCTCTTTGACACCATGTCTGAAATCCCACGTGATCTGTCAAATACTAATGCATGAAAATCCTAACCTCAAAAGAATCACCCTTTACAATGTCTATGTCGACATAGACAAAAATAGAGGAGACAAAGTGTCACAAGGAAAAATGTGTGGATCATTAAGATGGAGTTAAACTGCATAGAGAGGATAATTTGGAATGTTGATGTTTTAAGAATCCACTTCAGAAGAATTTATAGAATTGAACTGAATTGCAGAAATAATATTTCTTTTTAACCTTCGAGTATGGTCAGACTCAAATAGGTTTACAGTGTCATAAAGTCGATTATATTGTAGGCATAATCGACGAAAAGGCTCATTTTTAGCGTAATTAAAGGGTGATACGGTAAGAAATTTGGTCAATATAAACTTGACGTATTTTTTTTAAATTTTGCATTTAAAAAACACCCCTCATTTTGAAGCTGGCTGGCAAAATCACTAAAAGTTGCCAAATCAACCGTTACAAATGTAATTAAAGTGTTTGGGGAATGTTTGTCGACTGCCAGGAAGTCTGGATCGGGGGGAAATCGAAAACCGGAAGCCGCTGAGACGACAAAGAGAGTTGCCGGTAGTTTCAAGCGAAACCCTAACCTCTCTCTCCGAGATGCCGCAAATAAGCTGGGTGTATCGTCTACAACCGTGCATCGAGCCAAAAACGAGCCGGACTATCGACTTACAAGAAGGTAGTGACTCCAAATCGCGATGATAAACAAAATACGACGGCCAAAGCGCGATCCCGGAGGCTGTACACGACGATGCTGACGAAGTTTGACTGCGTGGTAATGGACGACGAAACCTACGTCAAAGCCGACTACAAGCAACTTCCGGGACAGGAGTTTTATACGGCAAAAGGAAGAGGAAAGGTAGCAGATATTTTCAAGCACATAAAACTGTCAAAGTTCGCAAAGAAATATCTGGTTTGGCAAGCCATCTGTACCTGTGGCTTGAAAAGCAGCATTTTCATAGCTTCCGGGACTGTCAACCAAGAAATTTACGTGAAAGAGTGTTTGAATAAACGTCTGCTGCGTTTCCTGAAGAAACACGGTTGTTCCGTACTGTTTTGGCCGGATTTGGCATCTCGCCATTACGGTAAAAAGGCCATGGAGTGGTACGCCGCCAACAACGTGCAGGTGGTTCCCAAGGACAAGAACCCTCCCAACACGCCAGAGCTCCGCCCAATTGAGAAATACTGGGCTATTGTCAAGCGGAACCTAAAGAAGACCAAAAAAACTGCTAAGGACGAGCTGCAGTTAAAGGCAAACTGGCTTTCTGCGGCGAAGAAGGTGGACAAGGTGGCTGTACAAAATCTGATGGCAGGTGTCAAGCGTGAGGCCCGGCAATTCGGATTTGGAAAAGCGAAAGCCTAACTGAATATTTTTCCTGAATTTTATACTAATTGAACTTGAAAAAGAAATTTAATTTGATTTTTTAAATAATCGATTTCACCGATTTACACGCGTTTTCCCTTGACCAAATTTTGACCGTAACACCCTTTAGCTCCATAGCAATTGTTCCAAATTTCTACTCGACCTGATGGTAAGATTCTATAGAATTTTGCTTAGGAGAAATTCCGATTCACGATTGTCTTTTATAGCATTTTCACTTGAAATGAAACCTTTTACAAATCAAATGAAATTTTTTTTCAAATCATAGGAATCTTTTGTAATTTGTAATGAAATTCGACACTGATTTTTATTCGAATTCATATTTAAGACTACTGACGGTTGCGGTATAATTACTGAAACAAGAACGAAACAATGACATGGCTAAAAATGTTGTACTTAAGACTGATTTAACATATGAACATTTTCGAGAAAAATGTTTTAAATTTGGATACGGGTTCTGTACACAAACATTATCTACTTCCTCTTCAAATAAATTTTAGGACAAACTAATAACATTTACAACCAGAGAAGGAATATGATCACCTCAAACATGTTTTAAGAGCAAAATGTTATTTTTGGGTGGTGACCATGTAACATGGTTTTCGCAACCATGTTATTTTCTCGGAAATCATGTATCTGATTTCGGCAAGCAGAAATCAGATACATGATTGACGAGAAAATAACATGTTAGTGACAAACATGTTACATGGTCACCATACAAAAATAACATTTTGCTCTTGAAACATGTTTGAGGTGATCATATTCCTTCTCTGCGTGTACGATTTTATTTTCGTGGTAAAACATTTTTTTGAAAGAAAATCTATAATGTTTAGTTGTTTGCGTGTGCTTATATGTGATATCTATTTCCGCAAAAGTGGTGCGGAAAGGTGGACACCCACGCTCGTCAAGGTATGAGAGGTTAATTTTAATGTGTTAATATAGCAAACGGCCCCAGACAACTGTCCATGCTTGGGAGGTGTCCGGTATTCAGAGTGTCCAAGTTTGAGAGGAAATGGGTAACCCTGTCCTATATATAGGACAGAATATTGAATATTAAAGTTAATGTTGAAGAAAGGGCGAGATAAGCCACTGTAGTCTTGTACACCTGCGAAAAGGCAATAGGAAAACAGTGGGGACGAAAACAGAAAATTGTGCATTGGCTGTACAAGTCATTGGTAAGACCTATAATGCTATATGGTGTTGTGGTCTGGTGGCCGACACTTCAGCTGCCGACATGTTTGGATAAAGTTCGACGAATAACGTGCTTGTATTTCAGGCGCATTCAGTAAGACAGGAACAGATTACCCTAACATCATGCTGCATCTATTGCCTTCAGATATTTTGGCTAAACTGTAAAAACGGCGTAAGCTATCGCTGTGATCGGACAGGGCAGAGCCAGAGTTCGGTTCTCAAAATAATGCCAGATGTACCAAACGTAGTAGCAAACAAAAAAAAGTTCGCGTTGGATCCCATACAATTTGTAAATCGATAAAAAAAAAACTCGAATCGACTGGTCGAAAGAAATTCTCCAAAAAGACGATCGCGGTGCTTCGAAACACAACTATGACATTTTGACAGGTGATGAATGGTGTATGAACCCGAAAGTAAATATGCCTTTAAAAAAAAAAACGGAATATGTAGCAATAATACCTCTAGTACAACACAGAACAGTCAGTTCTGAATGAAATACAAACACAACCAATCGCCGAAGATGGATCCCTCTCCACCACGACAATGCGAGGTCTCACACAACGGCTTAAACAACAGCACTTTTGAGAATTTCAAACATCGATTTGATAGCAAATCTCTCTTATAGTCAGGGTTGCCATAGTTGATAGAATGCTACCAAAAATGGTTAATGTTTTGGTAGATATTGCAAAATGTTACTTTCAAATTAAGAGGAACCATTTTCTATAGAAATACAATTTTACAAACTATAGAAGATAGAAATAGTTTTTTTTTTTTTTTTTTTTTTTTTTTTTTTTTTTTTTTATGGGAGAAAATTTTCTATAGAAATAAAATGTTGACCAAATTTTCTATAGAAATACAATTTTGACAAAAATTCGTATAGAAATAAAATTTTGACAAAATTTCCTATAGAAATAAAATTTTGACCAAATTTCCTATAGCAATAATATTTTGACAAAATTTTCTATAGAAATAGAATTTTGACAAAATTTTCTATAGAAATAGAATTTTGACAAAATTTTCTATAGAAATATAGAAAATAGAAATAGAATTTTGACAAAATTTTCTATAGAAATAAAATTTTGACAAAATTTTTTATAGAAATAGAATTTTGACAAAATTTTCTATAGAAATAAAATTTTGACAAAATTTTCTATAGAAATAAAATTTTGACAAAATTTTCTATAGAAATAAAATTTTGATCAAATTTCCTAAAGAAATAAAATTTTGACAAAATTTCCTATAGAAATAAAATTTTGACTAAATTTCCTATAGAAATAAAATTTTGACAAAATTTTCTATAGAAATAAAATTTTTACTAAATTTTCTATAGAAATAGAATTTTGACAAAATTTTCTATAGAAATAGAATTTTGACAAAATTTTCTATAGAAATAATATTTTGACAAAATTTTCTATAGACGTAGAATTTTGACAAAATATTCTATATAAATAATATTTTGACAAAATCTTCTATAGAAATAATATTTTGACAAAATTTCCTATAGAAACAAAATTTTGACAAAATTTTCGATAGAAATAAAATTTTTACAAAATTTTGTAAAGCAATATAATTGTGACCAAATTTTCTATAGACACTAAATTTTGACAAAATTTTTTAAAACAATAAAATTGTGACTAAATTTTCTATAGAAATAAAATTTTGACAAAATTTTCTATAGAAATAAAATTATGACAAAATTTTCTATAGAAATAAAATTTTTACAAAATTTTCTATAGAAATAGAATTTTGACAAAATTTTCTATAGAAATAGAATTTTGACAACATTTTCTATAGAAATAGAATTTTGACAAAATTTTCTATAGAAATAAAATTTTGACAAAATTTTTTATAGAAATAAACCAATTTTCTATAGAAATAAAATTTTGACTAAATTTTCTATAGAAATAAAATTTTGACAAAATTTTTTATAGAAATAACATTTTGACCAAATTTCCTATAGAAATAAAATTTTGACAAAATTTTCTATAGAAATAATATTTTGACAAAATTTTCTATAGACAGAATTTTGACAAAATATTCTATGGAAATAATAGTTTGACAAAATTTTCTATAGAAATAATATTTAGACAAAAATGTCTATAGAAATAAGATTTTGATAAAATTTTCTATAGAAATAAAATTTTGACAAAATGTTCTATAGGAATAAAAATTTTACTAAAAATTTTCTATAGAAATAAAATTTTGACAAAATTTTCTATAGAAATAATATTTTGAGAAAATTTTCTATAGAAATAAAATTTTGACAAAATGTTCTATAGGAATAAACATTTGACAAAATTTTCTATAGAAATAAAATTTTGACAAAATTTTCTATAGAAATAAAATTTTGACAAAATTTTCTATAGAAATAAAATTATGACAAAATTTTCTATAGAAATTAAAATTTGACAAAATTTTCTATAGAAATAAAATTTTGACCAAATTTTCTATAGAAATAAAAATTTGATAAATTTTTCTCTAGAAATAAAATTTTGACAAAATTTTCTATTGAAATATAATTTTGACAAAATTTTCTATAGAAATAAAATTTTTACCAAATTTCCTATAGAAATAAAATGTTTACCAAATTTCCTATAGAAATAAAATGTTTACCAAATTTCCTATAGAAATAAAATTTTGACAAAATTTTCTATAGAAATAAAATGTTGACAAAAAGTCGTATAGAAATAAAATGTTGACAAAAAGTCGTATAGAAATAAAAATTTTACAAAATTTTCTATAGAAATAAAATTTTGACAAAATTTTCTATAGAAATAAAATTTTGACAAAATTTTCTATAGAAATAAAATTTTGACAAAATTTTCTATAGAAATAAAATTTTGACAAAATTTTCTATAGAAATAATATTTTGACAAAATTTTCTATAGACAGAATTTTGACAAAATATTCTATGGAAATAATAGTTTAACAAAATTTTCTATAGAAATAATATTTAGACACAATTTTTTATAGAAATAAAATTTTGACAAAATTTTCTATAGAAATAAAATTTTGACAAAATTTTCTATAGAGATAAAATTTTGACAAAATTTTCAATAGAAATAAAATTTTGACGACATTTTCAATAGAAATAAAATTTTGACAAAATTTTCTATAGAAATAACATTTTGACCAAATTTCCTATAGAAATAAAATTTTGACAACATTTTTTATAGAAATAAAATTTTGACATAATTTTCTATAGAAATAGAATTTTGACAAAATTTTCTATAGACGTAGAATTTTGACAAAATATTCTACAGAAATAATACTTTGACAAAATCTTCTATAGAAATAATATTTTTACAAAATTTCCTATAGAAATAAAATTTTGACAAAATTTTCTATAGAAATAAAATTTTGACAAAATATTCTATAGAAATATTTTGGCAAAATTTTCTATAGAAATAATATTTA
Source organism: Haematobia irritans (assembly GCF_050003625.1). Classification (NCBI taxonomy): domain Eukaryota; kingdom Metazoa; phylum Arthropoda; class Insecta; order Diptera; family Muscidae; genus Haematobia; species Haematobia irritans. The sequence continues at coordinate 62,675,915 of NC_134397.1, forward strand.
GACAAAAATTTCTATAGAAATAGAATTTTGACAAAATTTTCTATAGAAATGAAATTTTCCAAAAATTTGCTATAGAAATGAAATTTTGACAAAATTTTCTATAAAATGAAATTTTGACAAAATTTTCTATAGAAATAAAATTTTGACCAAATTTTCTATAGAAATAAATTTTTTACAAAATTTTCTATAGAAATAAAATCATGAACTTCGTATTCTTGCAATTTTTAACTCCAATTTTTTCCTTGAAACTACAAAATTTTCTTTAACAAGTGAAAAAAAATTATTTATGTCTAATAAATTTTCTTGTACAGTTTAATTAAAATTTTCTAAAATTAATTTAAAATTAACTAAAATTTTCTTTCTTGGTGGGTTGACTGTTTTTTGAGTGTATAGATTTTAAAGGGAGATATTTTGAAATACAATCCCCAAATATAAAAAAGGCATTTATTTTATCATCATAATTTCAGTAAGTTTTTAGGTAGTATAGAGTCGTTGCCTCAGGCTTTAGCTTTTGTGCTTATATGTATATTTCCCTTAGATGTTTCCATTCTAATTATTTTATTATCGGCTTGCAAAATTTCATTGTAGTCAACAATAAATTTTAAATTCTGTTTTCTGTTTTTTTACATGGATATTTAGTTAAAATGTTGAGCCATTTTTAAATCTATGCTTTTATATTTTTGACAAATATTATATTACTAAAAGCCTCCATTTCATTTACAAAATTGGATAGAATTTAAAAGCTTCCAAAATCCTATGCAATAAAAACTAAAGAACTATTCATTTTGTTAGTTGTGGATTTTATATGTCCAACTAATACCCAAAATATATTCATATTCACAAAATCCTTTGTGAATTGCAATGGTGAAGCGTGCAAAAATTTAACTACGTTGAAATCTAAATACCATACGGATAAAGATGTAACACATACACACACATAGCACAGATCTCTGTGCTACTGGCAAAGCCAAAAAACGTGCTTTTTCATAATATTTTGCGATTTTTTTCGCATCATAAACGTATACTATGCCAAAATGCGTACGTAAATCTCAGTGCATAAGCTTATTGGAATTATGTTTCACGCACTGAAACAGTGCGATATTGTTGATGTTAATTTCAATTACTTAGTACGTTAGCTATAAAATAGGCTTATGCTATTGCATATTTATGGAACAGACTATATGTTACAAATTTTTACTCACTAAAAAAATAAAAAATAAATAGCAAGTCAAACTTCATCCTCAGAAAAGAGTCATCGAAATTTTTTGTAGGCCATTTAAATGTTTGCCAAATGTGTAAAAATTTGTTTACTTACTTTAATGTCCTAAATTAAAAAAATAACAAAAACAAAAACACACACAATTTTCCTCAAATGACGTACACGAGGTAAAAATTTATAACATAGAAATGCGTCTTTAATTCCAAGCAACATTCGCATTCGTATTATAAAGACCTGAAATCGTTAGCCTCACGACAATATTTTTTCAGCGTACATCAAAACAACTCAATATCAGCCAAATATTTTTTAAGTACATAATGTTACGTTCTTTTAAGGAAATTTTTCATAGTTTTTATGAAACATTTCTTTATCGAATACAATAAATTTACCTTCGAACCAAGACCACAATAAAAACAAAATTCCTCCTATTAAAGCCATACGATAACTGCTCTATAATGAGGGTCATGGCTATAAATTTTATTTTAATTAAAAGCTTATCATGTAACAAACTGACAACCTTTTTGTCAAAAATGAGCATTAAAATGTCATACCCTCAAACCCTGAGTATATATTTACACAGTGGCTGGCGATGATAAAGAGACACATGGATGGTCTCCTATAACTCCAGGGGGCAAATGCCAAGAGCATTTTATCAAAAGATCATCAAATAAAAAATCGAGGCAATGTGAGTTGTTGTTGATGCAGCAAACCACCGCTGATGATGCGCCTAAAATTTATGACGAAGCTATGCAAATAAAATTTCTTTTTCTGTTTTATTTTTAATATTTAATAAAAGTGTATTTGTTCGAATGTTTGCTCATCGTTGCATTCATTGTTAAACGGGCAAATATTTAAATACAGCATACGAGCAAAAGCATTTCTATATTGTAATGTTGACAACCAGGTGGGCAATAGTTAAGGCCAGCTTTTTTTATTTTTATAAAAAAAAATTGTCAAAAATTTATTTCTATAGAAAATTTTGTCCAAATGTTATTTCTAACAAAGATTTTGCCAAAATTTTATTTTTATAAAAAACTTTTCTATAGTTTTTCTATAGAAAACTTTGTCAAATTTTTATTTCTATAGAAAATTGTGTCAAAAACTTATTTCTATAGAAAATTTTGTAAATATAACGTTTATTTGTCAAAACGTTATTTCTATAGAAACTTCTTTAGAAAATTTTGTTAAAATTTTATTTCTATAAAAAATTTTGTCAAAATATTATTTTTATAAAAAAACTGTCCAAATATTACTCCTTTAAAATTATGTCAAAGTTTTTTTTATTTATTTATTTATTTATTTATTTATTTATTTATTTATTTATAGTTGATACTAAATTTATAGTAAATACAAAATTAGTATAAAGATATAAAAAGCATTGACAACTGAGGCCATCAGCTAAAGTTTTTTTTTTTATCGAATGTTTTGTCAAAATTTTATTTCTATAGAAAATTTGTCAAAATTTTACTTCTATCGAAATTCTTATATTTATAGTAGGGAGCCGCCGTGGTGCAATTGTTAGCATGCCTGCCTTGCATACACAAGGTCGTCGGTTCGATTCCTGCTTCGCCCAAACACCAAAAAGTTTTTCAGCGGTGGATTATCCCACCTCAGTAATGCTGGTGACATTTCTAAGGGTTTCAAAGCTTCTCTAAGTGGTTTCACTGCAATGTGGAACTCGGTTCGGACTCAGCTATCAAAAGGAGGTCCTTTGTCATTGAGCTTAACATGGAATCGGACAGCACTCAGTGATAAGAGAGAAGTTCACCAATGTGGTATCACAATGGACTGAATAGCAAATTTTGTTAATTTTTTTGTTATAGAAAATCATGTTAAACTTTTATTTCTATAAAAAATTTATTTAACATATTATTTCTATAGATTTTTTTTCAAAATTCTATTTCTATAGAAAATTTTGTCAACATTTTATTCCTATATAAAATTATGTCAATATTTCATTTCAATAAAAAAATTTTGTCAAAATTTCATTTCTATAGAAAATTTTTTCAAAATTATATTTTTGGTTTGATAATTGGTTGATAGTTTTGCTGCAAGTAGAGGATGCTGATGAGGAATGTGGTAATTCCGAAACGGGATTTGTCCAAATAAATTTGACAAATATACTTTTCCGCTGTTGGTTAAGCTACTCTTATAGTTTAGTCAACGCAATGGTTTTAAGCTGAAATCAAAGAACAAAAAAATATGATTGAAGAACAAACCAACAATAAAAAAACAACATTTTATTTTTATAAAAAATATTTTTTTTTATAAAAAAAAAATTGTCCATATATTAGTTCTCTAGAAAATTATGTCAAAATATTATTTCTATAGAATATTTTATTAAAATTTTATTTCTATCGAAAATTTTGACACCATTTTATTTCTATAGAAAATTTTGTTAAAATTTTGTATTTGTAGACAATTTTGTAAAAATTTTTTTTTTTCTATAGAAAATTTTGTCAAAATTGTATATTTATAAAAACTTTTATAGAAAAAAAAATATTTCCATAGAAAATTTTGTCAAAATGTTATATTTACAGAAAATTGTGTCAATTTTTTTATAGAAATTTATGTCAAAATTTTATTTCTATGCAAAATTTTGTTTCTATAGAAAATTTTGTCAAAATTCTATGTCCACAGACAATTTTGTCAAAATTTTATTTATTGTTTTTCCTGCAGACAAGCAAGTTTTATGCTTCGCGGGATTTAATGTATACATTTTTATTGTAATAAATATATTTTTTTGTAATAATAATAATAAAAAAAAAACAGAAAATTTTCTCAAAATTTTATTTTTGTTGAAAATTTTTGCCAAAAATTTATTTCTATAAGAAATTTTGTCCAAATTTGATATTTATAGAAAATATTGTCAACATTATTTAACTTGGGCTTGTCATATGATGGATGTCCGCCATTTCAACAGCCCTTGCACTAAATTTGCATCATCTTAAGGTGTGAAGCGAGTTCAGTGTTTTGGATGTGAATTAAAAAATTTTGTAATATTTTGTCAAATAAATATTTTTAAAATTTTTTATGATTTTCAATGCATTCTCAAAAATTCGATTTTTTAGAACGGACTTAGCATATTTTCCGACTAAATTTCAATAATTTGTACCATTTTAATAATTCTTACTTCGAGTTTAAGTTAAAATAAAATTACCTATTAAAAATGTAAAAAAATTGAGTTATAAAAAATTCAATTTTTAAAAAAACTTCCTTCATACCTAAATTAAAGAACATCTTTGGGGGGATATTTTTGGAAGTGCTTTTCAAGTTGTGCCTTTAGAACGACTTTTAAGGTTTTTTCGCTGGCAAGTTCTGTTACTCTACATCTTTTTCACCTACTGGACCTGTAATAGCTCGGAGGTGTTCCTAAATGGCATTTGCCCATACGTATGCGAACATTTACGTGTCAATAATGAAAAACTTGTTCAAATACATCCAATTTAATTTGTCTGTGTGCTATATTTACACCAAATAAAAAATGAATTTAATGAAAATCATTTGGTAAAGTCTTTCTTATGGTTCTTTTGTTTCATGTCGAGGGCTTTGAGCATTGTTGCCATTGGCTGGCAAGCATCTGCTGTTTATGGTGGAAAGGGGGCGAGGCAGGGATATTGTATGCTTCTCTAAAACTGGGATAATAAAATTCCGTTTTATTTTTTAAATTTGTTTTTTATTGCAATGTGCTTTTTCGTTTTTTGCCTTTTTAGCTTCTGCCATCCAGCCAGCCAGCCACTAAAAAAAACTTCTTTATGAGATTACATTCGAAATGGGGGCATATTCCAGTAATAAAAATTATTGTGGACGTGTGGTGAATAAAACATAAGCAGATTGACTTGAAAATCTAATGGTGCTGGGGTAGTCTATTGATAGAGTCGTTGGTATAGGTCTTGTTTATTTTCAAGGATAATATTAAAATACATCTTGTTATAGAAATAGGTCGTGTAATAAAATTAAATAAAGATCAATAGAAATATACATAATGCCAATTTGCACTAAACTAAAAGAAAAGACATGACCTGTGCCAAAGATTTTGTCTTGATTTTGTTTCCGAGCCAAAGCGGAGCGGAGAATTGAAGTAAGAATTCTTTGAAAACACAATTAACTTTCAAATACATAGTGTATTTTGATTGATTGTTAAAGAAGATAAAAGCAAAAAAAAAAATTTTAGTGCCCAGAAATAAGGAAAATATTTGTAGAGTATTTAGATTACAATTTTTTCAAAATTTTATTGTCATAGAAAATTTTGTCAAAATTTTATTTCTGTAGTAAATTTTATCAAAATTTTACTTCTATCGAAAGTTTGGTCCAAATTTTATTTCTACAGGAAATTTTCTCAAATTTTTATTCTATAGAATATTTTGTCAAAATTTTATTGCTATAGAAAATTTTGTCAAAATTTTATTGGTATAGAAAATGTTGTCAAAATTTTATTGGCATAGAAAATTTTGTCAAAATTTTATTGCCATAGAAAATTTTGTCAAAATTTTATTGGCACAGAAAATCTTGTCAAAATTTTATTGCCATAGAAAATTTTGTCAAAATTTTATTTCTATAGAAAATTTTGTCAAAATTTTATTTCTATAGAAAATTTTGTCAAAATTTTATTTCTATAGAAAATTTTGTCCAACTTTTATTTGTAGAGAAAATTTTCTCAAAATTTCATTTCTATAGAAAATTTTGTTAAAATTTTATTTCTATATACAATTCTGTCAAAATTTTATTTCTATAGAAAATTTTGTTAAAATTTTATTTCTATAAAAAATTTTGTCAAAAACTTGTTTCTATATACAAATTTTTTCAAAATTTCATTTCTATAGAAAATTTTTTCAAAATTTCATTTCTATAGAAAATTTTGTTAAAATTTTATTTCTATATACAATTTTGTCAAAATTTTATTTCTATAGAAAATTTTGTGAAAATTTTATTTCTATATACAATTTTGTCAAAAACTTATTTCTATATACAATTTTCACAATTTTATTTCTTTAGAAAATTTGGTCAAAATTTTATTTCTTTAGAAAATTTGGTCAAAATTTTATTTCTTTAGAAAATTTGGTCAAAATTTTATTTCTTTAGAAAATTCTTTCAAAATTTTATTTCTATAGAAAATTTTGTCAAAATTTTATTTCTTTAGAAAATTTGGTCAAAATTTTATTTCTTTAGAAAATTTTGTTAAAATTTTATTTCTATAGAAAATTTTCACAAAATTTTATTTCTATAGAAATTTTGTCAAAATTTTATTTCTTCTATCGAAAATTTTTTCAAAATTTTATTTCTATAGAAAATTATGTTAAAATATTATTTCTATAGAAAATTTTGTCCAACTTTTATTTGTATAGAAAATTTTCTCAAAATTTTATTTCTATAGAAAATTTTATCAAAATTTTATTTCTATAGAAAACTTTTGCAAAATTTTATTTCTATAGAAAACTTTTTCAAAATTTTATTTCTATAGAAAACTTTTTCAAAATTTTATTTCTATAAAATTTTTTTTCAAAATTTCATTTCTATTGAAAATTTTTTCAAAATTTCATTTCTATAGAAAATTTTGTTAAAATTTTATTTCTATATACAATTTTGTCAAAATTTTATTTCTATGGAAATTTTTTTCAAAATTTTATTTCTATCGAAAATTTTTCCAAAAATTTATTTCTATAGAAAATTTTGTTAAAATATTATTTCTATAGAAAATTTTGCCATTTTTTTTTTCTATAGAAAATTTTGTCAAAATTTTATTTCTATAGAAAATTTTGTCAAAATTTTATTTCTATAGAAAATTTTGTCAACATTTTATTTCTATAGAAAATCTTGTCAAAATTTTATTTCTATAGAAAATTTTGTCAAAAATGTATTTCTATAGAAAACTTTTTCAACATTTTATTTCTATAGAAAACTCTTTTAAAATTTTATTTCTATAGAAAATTTTGTCAAAATTTTATTTCTATAAAAATTTTTGTCTAAATTTTATTTCTATAGAAAAGTTTGTCAAAATTTTATTACCATAGAAAAGTTTGTCAAAATTTTATTGCTGTAGGAAATTTTCTCAAAATTGTATTTCTTTAGAAAATTTGGTCAAAATTTTATTTCTTTAGAAAATTTTGTTAAAATTTTATTTCTATAGAAAATTTTCACAAAATTTTATTTCTATAGAAATTTTGTCAAAATTTTATTTCTTCTATCGAAAATTTTTTCAAAATTTTATTTCTATAGAAAATTATGTTAAAATATTATTTCTATAGAAAATTTTGTCCAACTTTTATTTGTATAGAAAATTTTCTCAAAATTTTATTTCTATAGAAAATTTTATCAAAATTTTATTTCTATAGAAAACTTTTGCAAAATTTTATTTCTATAGAAAACTTTTTCAAAATTTTATTTCTATAAAATTTTTTTTTCAAAATTTTATTTCTATAGAAAACTTTTTCAAAATTTTATTTCTATAAAAAATTTTTTTCAAAATTTCATTTCTATAGAAAATTTTTTCAAAATTTCATTTCTATAGAAAATTTTGTTAAAATTTTATTTCTATATACAATTTTGTCAAAATTTTATTTCTATGGAAATTTTTTTCAAAATTTTATTTCTATCGAAAATTTTTCCAAAAATTTATTTCTATAGAAAATTTTGTTAAAATATTATTTCTATAGAAAATTTTGCCATTTTTTTTCTATAGAAAATTTTGCCATTTTTTTTCTATAGAAAATTTTGTCAAAATTTTATTTCTATAGAAAATTTTGTCAACATTTTATTTCTATAGAAAATCTTGTCAAAATTTTATTTCTATAGAAAATTTTGTCAAAAATGTATTTCTATAGAAAACTTTTTCAACATTTTATTTCTATAGAAAACTCTTTTAAAATTTTATTTTTATATACAATTTTGTCAAAATTTTATTTCTATAGAAAATTTTGTCAAAATTTTATTTCTATAAAAATTTTTGTCTAAATTTTATTTCTATAGAAAATTTTGTCAAAATTTTATTACCATAGAAAAGTTTTTCAAAATTTTATTGCTGTAGGAAATTTTCTCAAAATTTTATTCTATAGAAAATTTTGTCAAAATTTTATTTCTATATACAATTTTGTCAAAATTTTATTTCTATATACAATTTTGTCAAAATTTTATTTCTATAGAAATTTTTTTAAAATTTTATTTCTATAGAAAATTTTGTAAACATTTTATTTCTATAGAAAATGTACGAAGAACATCTAAGTTGTAGAGGAATATTTTGTGCCAAAAAATCAAGAATTCTACTAAACTGTAAAAAATCTACTTTTTTGGTAGAATTCTACCAACTGTGATGGAATCACCGTTTTTTTTAAATAATAATATTTTTACACTGAATATCAATTTTCTAATTTTGTCAAAACTTTATTTTTTTATACAATTTTGTCAAAATTCCATTTCTACAGAAAATTTTGACAAAAGTTTATTGCCATAGAATTTTGTCAAAATTTTATTTCCATAGAAAATTTTGTCAAAATTATATTTCTATAGAAAATTTTGTCAAAATTGTTATAGGAAATTTGGTCAACATTTTATTTCTACAGGAAATTTGGTCAAAATTTTATTTCTATTGCAAATTTTGTCAAAGTTTTATTTCTATAGAAAAATTTTTCAAAATTTTATTTCTATCGGAATTTTTTTTCAAAATTTTATTTCTATAGGAAATTTTGTTAAAATTTTATTTCTATAGAAAATTTTATCAAAATTTTGTTTCTATAGAAAACTTTTGCAAAATTTTATTTCTATAGAAAACATTTTCAACATTTTATTTCTATAGAAAATTTTGTCAAAATGTTATTTCTATAGAAAATTTTATCAAAATTTTATTTCTATAGAAAACTTTTGCAAAATTTTATTTCTATAGAAAATTTATCCAAAATTTTATTTCTATAGAAAATTTTGCCAAAATTGTTTTGTTGTCAAAATTTTATTTCTATAGAAAATTTTCTCAAAATTTTTTTTCTATAGATAATTTTATCAAAATTTTATTTCTATAGAAAATTTGGTCAAAATTTTATTTCTATAGAAAATGTACGAAGAACATCTAAGTTGTAGAGGAATATTTTGCAAAATCTGCCAAAACATCAAGAATTCTACTAAACTGTAAAAAATCTACTTTTTTGGTAGAATTCTACCAACTGTGATGGGATCAATAATAATATTTTCACACTGAATATTAATTTTCAAATTTTGTCAAAATTTTCTTTCTATAGAAAATTATGTCAAAATTCCATTTCTATAGAAAATTTTATCAAATTTTATTTCTATAGAACATTTTTTCAAAAATTTATTTCTACACAGAAAAAAATATCACCAAAATATTTCCAATTAAAAAGTTAATTGAAGTTGAATTTTTTTCAATTAATAAATTAATTGATACAATTAACTTTTTAATCATGATAGAAACATTAAGTTAATTAAGTCAATGATTGAAATTTTTAAAATGTTTAATTAAAAAATTAATTGATACAATTAACTTTTTAATCAAATTCGGAAGACTAATTCAGTTAAAAGAGTGCTGATTTTTTTTTACTTTTTTAATTAAAAATGTATTTCAAACAATCATTTGTTAATCCAAATAAAAACTCTAAGCCAATCTAACTAAGTAATTAAAAATAGTTACCTTTTTTAATTAATAAATTAATTGTGTTTTGCAATCAACATCAATTAAATTTTTAATTGAATCAATTAAAAAATTAATTGAATTTTGCTGAAAAAATCAATTAATTTTTTAATCAAGAATTTTCTCTATGCCCAATTAAAACTGTGATTGATACTATCATTTTCGTGATTGAAGACATTTCAATTAAAAAATTAATTGGATCAATTAATTTGGTGATTGAATCAGAGAAAAAATTTTTTGTGTGTATAGAACATTTTTTCAAAATTTTATTTCTATAGAATTTTTTTTCCAAATTTTATTTCTATAGAAAATGTACGAAGAACCTCTAAGTTTTAGAGGAATAACATAGTTTGCACAATCTGCCAAAACATCACGAATTGTACCAAACTATAAAAAAAAAATCTGCTTTTTTGGTAGAATTCTACAAACTGTGATGGAATCACCTTTTTTGAAAAAAAAAATGATATTTCGACATTGAATATCAATTTACAAATATTGATTTTCATACCACCAAAACTTCACTTGCTGCATATTAAAAAAAGAAACCAGAAGAAAAAAATGAATAAATCGCGTGCTTTATGATCCATCCCTTGTCGGTAAAAAAAATTTATGTCCATTTTCAACCACAAATCATTGATTTCAATGGATATCCCACATAAACATAATACCCCATAATCCTCCTTTAATCTTTATGTTTCTTTAAATTTATCAAGACACAACCTCCATTCTTTGATGTAAGCCGCTCACAAAGTAGCCGACCTCAAAAACGTTTATAAATCTGTCTTAAATTTTAAGACAATTATTTCATAATTGGGGGGCTACTTAAAGAATTAAGAAAACGAAAACACCACATCACATAATGGCATAACATCATGCCGAAGAAACACTTTACTCAATTCGTTATAGAGCTAAGGAAGTAGCATAAAATCAAAAGTTAATCCAGAAAGTTAAAAAAAAAATTTAAACCTCTTTTTTTCAATAAAAATAAAGGCGTTAAGAGGTATCAGATATTCTTTAGGGATGCCATGTGAGAATAATTGTTTAAAATAAGAGGGAGTTTTGAAAGATTTTTGGGAACCATTGTTTACCTTCAAACACGGATATATTCTAAAAAGTAGCACAAAAGGTGTCATTTGCAATAAAAAAATGGCAAATATAAAAAAGCAGTACCACAAAAGTGTCGCATTTTTCTAAAGAAAACAAAAAATTAAATGCTTTTCGATATGTTTTCTTATATATAAATGAGAAATTAGAAATTCTAAAAAGTGGCACGAAAAGTGTCGTTGGCATTAAAAAGTGCCAAACTCATTATAAAAAAAGAAAACAAAAACAAGAAATTAAATGCCTTTTTTCTTATAATAGAGAAATTTGCTAATTACAGTGAAACATCTCAAAATTTGACACTCTGAGAAAGGTGAAGGAATTGTAATGGAAATCAAAAGTTAAAACTTTGGAAATATCAAAATTTGGAAAAGTTAAAAAAAAAAATAAAAGAAAACTTCTCTTTTATCGATTCTTATTCAGCTTATACCGCAACCACTTAGAGAAGCTTTGAAATACTCAGAAATGTAACCAGCATTACTGAGAGGTAATAATCCTGCTGAAAAAAATTTTGGTGTTTAGTCGCATCTACGATTGCATCCATGGCCCTTGCATCTAGCCATCTTGCACAACGGAGCTTTCCCAATGAATGTAGCAATCATTTCAATTCCATTTCGGCGAACATCCCTCCTTGAAATTGGCAGATCATGGACGTAACCTAGAGAACACTTTCATTTCATACTTTTAGGAGGTGCACGACTCCGCTTGAAGACACATTCGTTTGAGAAAACACAGTTTTAACCCTCTAATTCCCCAATTTTTTTGTCAGCTGACTAGATTTTCAATGTTAACGCCACAAAGGCAAGAGAACTCAGCAACAAAAATGTATACGGTAATATTCAGCATATGCTACTAAGCCTCTTGAATAGTTTCAAATAAGTTTTCTTTATATTTTGTTCATTTTTGTTGTCTTAAGGTGTGTTTTACTAAAAGCCTCCTTATTAAATGAAACCCGCCTAAAGGAGGGCTTTGGCATTGGAGGGTTAATAGTATTGGACGCGTAAACGCTATTGTTTTTTAAAATACCTATCACATCCGTAATGTTTCCAGGTTTTGTAAACAAACTGATCGCACATATTGCAATTTAAAAGGAATTAAAATGTGGCACAATATGTTAAAAAAGGTTGCACAAAAATGAAAAATTTTTAAAACAATATTATTTTGGCACTAAAGTGACACAACGGCAACAAGGCAATCAAATATAAATGAGAAATTAGTTTATCTTAAATTTCAGTTATGACCAAAATATGACCAAAGTCGACAGGTTTGTGGTTTAGCGCTGTTGTTAATGAAAATGAATAGATTGCAGTCGACTTTTTTGAATTTTAGAAATTCGAATAGTCAACAAATCGACTATCGCTAATTACGAAAATGTCACAAAGTCATTTCAACCGATTGTTTATTGTGATCGAATACGACTAATCGAACTTTAACGAAAAAATTGAAAAGTCGACTTTGAACTGAAATAGGAATTTGATGTAACAAAGTAGAAAATCGATTTTTTTAAAAATTCGAAGTTGGGAAAGTCGAAAAATCGAAATTAGAAAAATGTCGAAAGGTCGAGGTTTACAATTGTCGAATGTCGACTTATTCGAATTTTTCAAAAGTCGAAATATAGACAAGGTTGCCACAATTGGTAGAATTCAACCAAAAATGGTTGGGAGCCACCGTAGTGCAATGGTTAGCATGCCCGCCTTTCATACACAAGGTCCTAGGTTCGATTCCTGCTTCGACCGAACACTAAAAAGTTTTTCAGCGGTGGATTATCCCACCTCAGTAATGCAGGTGACATTTCTGAGGGTTTCAAAGCTTCTCTAAGTGGTTTCACTGCAATGTGGAACTCGGTTCGGACTCGGCTATCAAAAGGAGGTCCCTTGTCATTGATCTTAACATGGAATCGGGCAGCACTCAGTGATAAGAGAGAAGTTCACCAATGTGGTATCACAATGGACTGAATAGTCTTAGTGAGCATGATACAACGGGCTGCCACCTAACCTAACCTACCAAAAATTGTAGATTTTTTACTGTTTGGTAGAATTCTCAACTAAGAGGTGATTCACACATTTTCTATAACAAATAAAATTTTGACCAAAATTTCTATAAAAAATAAAATGTTGACAAAATTTTCTATAAACAACGAAATTTTGACAAAATTTTTATAGATTTTTTTTTGAGAAAATTTTCTATCGCAAATAAAATTTTGAGAAAACTTTCTATAGAAAAATAATTTTTTTTAAAAATTTTCTATCGAAATAAAATGTTGACAAAAATTAGGTTTAAAGCGTACGTTAACTTTTTTGAATATGGGGATAAAATTTTGCAAAATATTTTTTTTGTTTGATAGTTTTTTGGTAATATTTTCTCCAAATTTTTGGAAGTTTATTTTTGGCTCGAGTGGCAACCGTGATTGTAGATCTTTAAATTCTGATACGAATAGATTTAGGTTAGATATAGGGCATGCTAACCATGGTGGCTCCCTAGATACGGATACAAAGTACACAATCGTGCATTAAACGTTTTTCAAAAAAAAAAAAAAGTATATACGGCCGTAAGTTCGGCCAGGCCGAATCTTATGTACCCTCCACCATGGATTGCGTAGAAACTTCTACGAAAGACTGCCATCCAGAATGGAATTAATTGGGTTGTGGTATCTTACTATAACTATAGACCGATATGGACCTAGTTAGGCATGGTTGGTAACGGCCACATTCTAGCACAATGTACCAAATTTCAACTGACTCGGATGAAATTTGCCCCTCCAAGTGGCTCCAAAACCAAATCTCGGGATCCGTTTATATGCGGGCTATATATGATTATGGACTGATATGGATCACTTTTGGCATGGTTGTTAAATATCATATACTAACATCACGTACCAAATTTCAACCGAATCGGATGAATTTTGCTCGGTTTTTATGGGGCTATATATAATTATGGACCGATGTGGACCAATTTGAACGGTTTTTGGAGACTATATACCAATGCCATGTACCAAATTTCAGCCGGATCGGATGAAATTTGCTGCTCTTAGAGGATCGGCAAGCCAAATCGGGGGATCGGTTTATATGGGGGCTAATATAATTATGGACCGATATGGACCAATTTTTGCATGGTTGTTAGAGACCATATACCAACATCATGTACCAAATTTCAGCCGGATCGGATGAAATTTTCTTCTCTTTGTGGCTCCACAAGCCAAATCTGGGGATCGGTTTATATGGGGGCTATATATAATTATGGACCGATATGGACCAATTCTGGCACGGTTGTTAAAGATCATATACTAACACCATGTTCCAAATTACAACCGGCTTGGATGAAATTTGCTTCTCTTGGAGACTTCGCAAGCCAAATCTGGGGATCGGTTTATATGGGGGCTATATATAATTATGAAGCGATGTGGACCAATTTTTGCATGGTTGTTAGAGACCATATACCAACATCATGTACCAAATTTCAGGCGGATCGGATGAAATTTGCTTCTCTTTGAGGCTCCGCAAGCCAAATCTGGGGATCGGTTTATATGGGGGTTACATATAATTATGGACCGATGTGGACCAATTTTTGCATGATTGTTAGAGACCATATACCAATACCATGTACCAAATTTCAGCCGGATCGGATGAAATATGCTTCTCTTAGAGGCTCCGCAAGCCAAATCTGGGGATCGGTTTATGTGGGGGCTATATATAATTATGGACCGATGTGGACCAATTTTTGCATGGTTGTTAGAGACCATATACCAATACCATGTACCAAATTTCAGCCGGATCGGATGAAATTTTCTTCTCTTTGAGGCTCCGCAAGCCAAATCTGGGGATCGGTTTATATGGGGGCTATATATAATTATGGACCGATGTGGACCAATTTTTGCATGGTTGTTAGAGACCATATACCAACATCACGTACCAAATTTCGGCCGGATCGGATGAAATTTGCTTCTCTTTGAGGCTCCGCAAGCCAAATCTGGGGATCGGTTTATATGGGGGCTATATATAATTATGGACCGATGTGGACCAATTTTTTCATGAATGTTAGAGACCATATACTAACACCATGTACCAAATTTCAGCCGGATCGGATGAAATTTGTTTCTCTCAGAGGATCGGCAAGCCAAATTTGGGGGTACGTTTATATGAGGGCTATACGTAAAAGTGGACCGATATGGCCCATTTGCAATACCATCCGACTACATCAATAACAACTACTTGTGCCAAGTTTCAAGTCGATAGCTTGTTTCGTTCGGAAGTTAGAGTGATTTCAACAGACGTACGGACGGATATGCTCAGATCGACTCAGAATTTCACCACGACCGAGAATATATATACTTTATGGGGTCTTAGAGCAATATTTCGATGTGTTATAATGACTCAAGACGTAAAATGTGAACATTTTTAAAATTTCGAAAGGTCGAAAAATCAAAAGCCGAATTTTCAAATTTAATTTTTTTTGTTTTTATTTTTATATCAAATCTCAAAAAATCTTAAATCTGGATATGAAAATAAAAACGTGTACTTTTCGTTTTTTTTTTCATAATTTGAAAATATCGACTTTTGATTTTCCGACTTTTCGAATTTTTGAAAATTTTAAAAAATACACATTTTAAAAAATCGAGAAAGCCAATAAATCGATGTTTTTTATTTCGAGAAGTCGAAAAATCAAAAGGCGAAAAATTTAAATAAAGTCGAAAAGTATACGTTTTTATTTTTATATCAAATCTCAAAAAATCTTAAATCTCAATTTGATATGATAATAAAAGCTTGGACTTTTCAACTTTTTTATAATTTGAAAAAATTTACGTTTAATTTCTCGACTTTTTCGAATTTTCGAATTTTGAAATAAAGTCGCAAATCGAAATTTTGTATTTTTTTTTTAATTATTATGATAAGTTTTTTTTTTTTTTGAATTATTATTAGTTTTTTATTTTTTTTAATTATATAAGATATAATTAATATATCGCAAAAAAAGAATGAAATTCGATAACTGAGATTTGCATAATTTTATTGGTTCTAGATTTTAAGCTATATAGGTCCCTAAAAGTGTTCTTCTTTTAACGAGCCGCATCCTTGGCTTGGAATCAATTACAATTTCATCCAAATTCACAAAAAGATTACTTTTGGACTTTCTCGACATTTTCCGGAAAGTTAACTATATGAAGAAATTCTACAAAAACCTAAATTGAGCAAACTCACCTTATCAATGCAATTTCCACATTTCTCATATGGCATTCCTATCTTCAATGCAAATCTGGTGGAAGATACATTTTCAAGAGATCTCCATACAGTTTCATAGTGATAACCCACGACGATGTACAACTGAAAAATGCCACAAAATTTGGCAGCATCAACCACACAATACCATGCAGTCACATCCCCCTCCTATTCTCCTCATCTTTAGAATTTGGAATATATTCCGGCATCAAAGTAATAAAACTTCACATTTAGATCGTTGTTTTTGTTGTTGTTCTGTGTTAATCATTCGTTGATCTTGCTCTAATGGGATTAGTTTACTTTAGATTTGCCGGTAGTTGTGAACCAATGCTTTTTTGCCCTTCTTCAAGTAGGTGAAATGTGTGGCAATGGCAAACCCACCAGACCAGACAGTCACTCATTGAATGGTCACAACAAACAAAAAAAACCAACAGACATCACCAGTACGTCAACAGACAGTGCCACAATTCATACCACTCTACTATACCAGCAACATTACTTAGTTAAGGCATCATAACAATCTGCTCCATTAATACCACATGAAAGTGAAACCGCAAATGCGGGAGAACAATGAAACTTTTTCTATATCACATAAAAAGGAAGTAGAGAAATTCAAAATTTGATGGCAATGGTCGACTTAATTATAGAGTGAGAGGGTTATGATCACGGTTGCCACTCGAGCCAAAAATAATCTACCAAATTTTGGGGAAATTTTTGCCAAAAAAACTACAAAAACAAAAAAAAAAAAACATATGCAAAATTTTATTTCTATAGAAAATTTTTGCAAAATTTTATTTCTATAGAACATTTTTGCAAAATTTTATTTCTATAGAATATATAGTTAATATTTTATTTCTAAAGATATATTTTATTTCTAAATTTTATTTCTATAGAAAATTTTGTCAAAATTTTATTTCTATAGAAAATTTTGTCAAAATTTTATTTCTATAGAAAATCTTGTCAAAATTTTATTTCTATAGAAAATTTTGTCAAAAATTTATTTCTATAGAAAATTTTGTCAAAAATATATTTCCATAGAAAATTTTGTCAAAATTTTATTTACATAGAAAATTTTGTCAAAATTTTATTTCAATAGAAAATTTTGTCCAAATTTTATTTCAATAGAAAAGTTTGTCAAAATTTTATTTCCATAGACAATTTTGTCAAAATTTTATTTCCATAGACAATTTTCTCAAAATTTAATTTATATCGAAAATTTTGTCAAAATTTTATTTCTATAGAAAATTTTGTCAAAAAATTATTTCTATAGGGAGTTTTCTCTAAATTTTATTTCTGTAGAAAATTTTCTCAACATTTTATTTCTATAGAAAATTTTCTCAAAACTTTATTGCAATAGAAAATTTTGTCAAAAATTTATTTCTATAGAAAGTTTTCTCTAAATTTTATTTCTATAGAAAATTTTCTCAAAATTTTATTTATTACTATAGAAAATTTTATTTCAACGAAAAAATTTTTCAAAATTTTATTTCCATAGAACATTTTGTCAAAATTTTATTTCCATAGACAAATTTCTCAAAATTTTATTTCCATATACAATTTTTTAAAAATTTTATTTCTATAGAAAATTTTGTCAAAATTTTATTTCTATAGAAAATTTTGTCAAAATTTTATTTCTATCGAAAATTTTATCGAAATTTTATTTCTATCGAAAATTTTGTCAAAATCTTCTATAGAAAATTTTTGCAAAATTTTATTTCTATAGGTATTTGTCAACATTTTATTTCTATAGAAAATTTTGTCAAAATTTTATTTCTATAGAAAATTTTGTCAACATTATATGTCTATAAAAAATTTTGTCAAAATTTTATTTCTAAAGAAAATTTTGTTAAAATTTTATGTCCATAGAAAATTTTATTTCTATAGAAAATTTTCTTAAAATTTTATCTCTATAGAAATTTTTCTCGAAATTTTATTTCTATCGAAAATTATTGCAAAATTTTATTTCTATAGAAAATTTTTGTAAAATTTTATTCCTATAGAAATTTTGTCAAAATTTAATTTCTATAGAAAATTTTGTGAAAACTTTATTTTTTTAGAAAATTTCCTCAAAATGTTATTTCCGCAGAATATTTTCTCAAAATTTTATTTCGATAGAAAATTTTGTCAAAATTTTATTTCTATAGAAAATTTTATTTCTATAGAAAATTTTGTTAAAATTTTATTTCAATAGCAAATTTTCTCACAATTTTTTTCTATAGCATATTTTATGTATATAGAAAATTTTTTGTCAAAATTTTATTTCTATAGAAAATTTTGCCAAAATTTTATTTCCATAGAAAATTTTCTCAAAATTTTATTTCCATAGACAATTTTCTCAAAATTTTATTTCCATAGACAATTTTCCAAAAATGTTATTTCTATAGAAAATTTTGTCAAAATTTTATTTCTATTGAAAAGTTTGTCAAAATGTTTTTTCTATAGAAAATTTTGTCAAAATTATATGTCTATAGAAAACTTTGTCAAAAATTTTATTTTTAAAGAAAATTTTGTTAAAATTTTATTTCCATAGAAAATGTTATTAAAATTTTTTTTCTATAGAAAATTTTCCTTAAATTTTATCTCTATAGAAAATTTTCTCGAAATTTTATTTCTATCCAAAATTTTTGCAAAATTTTATTCGTATAGAAATTTTGTCAAAATTTTATTTCTATAGAAAATTTCCTCAAATTTTATTTCAGCAGAATATTTTCTCAAAATTTTATTTCTATAGAAAGTTTTGTCAAAATTTTATTTCTATAGAAAATTTTGTCAAAATTTTATTTCCATAGAAAATTTTCTCAAAATTTTATTTCTATAGAAAATTTTGCCAAAATATTATTTCTATTGAAAATTTTGTCAAAATTTTATTTCTACAGAAAATTTTGCCAAAATATTATTTCTATTGAAAATTTTGTCAAAATTTTATTTCTACAGAAAATTTTGTCAAAATTTTATTTCTATAGATTTTGTCAAAAAATTATTTCTGAACTAAATTTTGTCAAAATTTTATTTCTATACAAAACTTTATTTCTATAGAAAATTTTGTCAAAGTTGTATGTCTATACAAAATTTTGCCAAGATTGTATTTTTATAGAACATTTTGTCAAAATTTTATTTCTATAGAAAATTTTGTCAAAAGTGGTGCAAAATTTGCACAGAAGCAATGAATTTTGCATGGGCTTGTCATAAGACGGAAGTCATCTTTTTCGACATCATTTGCATTGATTTCGCCGTAGTTCATCAGATGTGATTTTGAATTTCAATAAAAAAAAAAAAAAAAAAAAAACGAGGAAAAAATTAGAACGTTTTGAATAGTACTAGAAAATAATTTATCGCACATTCGACGTCCGCCGAGAATTGTATCGCTACACTTTGAAACTATTTTCTTTATTTTAATTTCCATATTTACCCATACCGTGTTTTATACACAATAAAATTTTATAAATTTAAAGTTATTGCGAAAACTGCGAAAACATAGGATTTTCATATATATCAACTCAACAATAATTTCTTGTGGATTAGGTTCGGCGATAAGAGCATATTTGGATGTACATTAAAAGTAATGGCTGATGAAGAACATCCAAATTTGGTTGCTTGGTAGTTATGTGACCAACAATTCACATAAATTACCATTGAAATGTATTTATTATTTTTTACTTTCTGCAGACGCCATTGTTCTCTGAGCAATTTAATTAACCCAAAATGTTGATATAGCGCCTTTTTTAACTTGAAAAAAAAATCAAAAGCCTTTTAAATGAAACAAGACACGCGTTACGTAAATTAAAGAACGCAGGTATTTTATGAAAAAAAAACTTAAATGACAACACCACCTATTACTCCTCAGATTACTCCACACTTTTTCAGATATGAGGATGATAGTCCACTCTACATTACTGCTGAGACAAATGTATGTCACCCAAGGTATTTAAGTTTCTATTCCATTGTCATTTTAGATATTTTCTTGATGATATTTAATTTCAAACTCAATTTTGCTGTTGTTGTTGTTCTGTCTGCAGAATTTTATTAAATAACCGTAGGTCTCTGGGACGACCATGTTTTTTGGGGGGAGGCGGATTTTTTTTTGATCTACATCATCAAAATGTCAAAAACAAAAACGGTATGATGACTGTCAGTATCAATTGGTCATTTACCATTTGATGACAACGACCGACAAAAAAAAACGAAATACTTTTAAATTAACGCAAAAATTTATTTTAAATGGTCTTAATTAAGTGTGACGACGAAACTCGGAATCTCGAAAAAAAATTCTGAGAGGCTAAATTGAAAATAAATTCGTAAACTATTGAAAACAAAAATTTAAGAACTTTTTTTTTAATATTCCAAGTTTCTATAACATCACAAAATTGTTATAGTATGATAGTGTCTTGTGCAAATCCAAAGATTTTGCCTTCATTTTAAGGATTTTAGTATTTTTTTCGACTTCTTTAAAATAAAGAATTTTTTGGGGGAAGCTATCTAGTTTCGATATCATTTACTCACCGTCTCCCAAGTTCCCTGTAAAATTTAAAGTATTTTGGATTTTGCTCTACTGTTAAAAAATAATGACATCCTCTTCCCCGATCAAAAATTGAAGAAAGTTAGGGGTTTTTGTTCAGAGAATTCCCCAATATTTCCTGCAATTTCAACTAAAACAAGTAAGGAAAGTCTCAAGTCGGGCGGGGCGGACTATATTATACCCTGCACCACTTTGTAGATCAAAATTTTTGATACCATACCACATCCGTCAAATGTGTTGGGGCCTATATATAAAGGTTTGTCCCAACTACATACATTTAAATATCACTCGATTTGGACAGAATTTGATAGACTTTTACAAAATCTATAGACTCAAATTTTAAGTTGGCTAATGCACTAGGGTGGAACACAATGTTAGTAAAAACAAGTATATACGGCCGTAAGTTCGGCCAGGCCGAATCTTACGAAAGACTGTCATCCGCAATCGAAATACTTGGGTTGTGGTATCTTAAAACTTCTTAACATCGTTTTCTAAATTGTGAGTTAGTCCATACGGGGTATATATTAGACAAAAAAGTTATGTATAGTTAAGTCTACAAATAATTACGAATCGATATGGACTTTTTGCACGATACGTAGAGAGCCAGAATTGAACTTTGGGGGTCGCTTATATGGAGGCTATATACAATTATGAATTTGATATGGACCAATTTTTGTGTGATTGGAAATCGATTTATCTGAGGTATATATAAAACTATAGACCAATATGGACCTAAATAGGCATGGTTGTTAACGACCTCAACTCAACAACTCACTCGGATGAGGCTCCAAAACCAAATATCGGGATCGGTTTATATGGGGCTATATATGATTATGGACTGATATGGACCACTTTTGGCATGGTTGTTAAATATCATGTACGATCACCACGTATCAAATTTCAAGCAGATCGGATGAATTTTGCTTCTCCAAAAGGCACCGGAGGTCAAATCTGGGGATCGGTTTATATGGGGGCTATATATAATTATGGGCTGATAGGAACCAATTCCTGCATGGTTGTTGGATACCATATACTAACATCACGTACCAAATTTCAACCGAATATGAAGAATTTTGCTCTTCCAAGAGCTCCGGAGGTCAAATCTGGTGATCGGTTTTTATGGGGGCTATATATAAATATGGACCGTTGTGGACCAATTTTTGCATGGTTGTTAGAGGCCATATACGAACACCATGTACAAAATTTCAGCCGGATCGGATGAAATTTGCTTCTCGTAGAGGCCTCGCAAGCCAAATCGGGGGATCGGTTTATATGGGGGCTATATATAATTATGAACCGATGTGGACCAATTTTTGCATGGTTGTTAGAGACCATATACTAACACCATGTACCAAATTTCAGCCGGATCGGATGAAATTTGCTTCTCTTAGAGGCCTCGCAAGCCAAATCGAGGCATCGGTTTATATGGGGGCTATATATAATTATTGACCGATGTGGACCAATTTTTGCATGGTTGTTAGAGACCATATACTAACACCATGTACCAAATTTCAGCCGGATCGGATGAAATTTGCTTCTCTTAGAGGCCTCGCAAGCCAAATCGGGGGATCGGTTTATATGGGGGCTATATATAATTATGGACCGATGTGGACCAATTTTTGCATGGTTGTTAGAGACCATATACTAACACCATATACCAAATTTCAGCCGGATCGGATGAAATTTGCTTCTCTTAGAGGCCTCGCAAGCCAAATCGAGGCATCGGTTTATATGGGAGATATATATAATTATGGACCGATATGGACCAGTTTTTGCATGGTTGTTAGAGACCATATACTAACACCACGTACCAAATTTCAATCGGGTAGGATGAAGTTTGCTCCTCCAAGAGGCTCCGGAGGTCAAATCTGGGGATCGGTTTATATGGGAGCTATATATATTTATGGACCGATATGGACCAATTTTTGCATGGTTGTTAGAGACCGTATACTAACATCAGGTACCAAATTTCAACCGGATCGGATGAATTTTGCCCCTCCAAGAGGCTCCGGAGGTCAAATCTGGGGATCGGTTTATATGGGGGCTATATATAATTATGGACCGATATGGACCAATTTTTGCATGGTTGTTAGAGACCGTATACTTAGACCACGTACCAAATTTCAACCGGATCGGATGAATTTTGCTGCTCCGGAAGGCTCCGCAAGCCAAATTTGGGGATCGGTTTATATGGGGCTATACGTAAACGTGGGCCGATATGGCCCATTTGCAATACCATCCGACCTACCTCAATAACAACTACTTGTGCCAATTTTGAAGTCGATAGCTTGTTTCGTTCGGAAGTTAGCGTGATTGCAACAGACGGACGGACGGACATGCTCAGATTGACTCAGAATTTCACCACGACCCAGAATATATATACTTTATGGGGTCTTAGAGCAATATTTCGATGTGTTACAAACGGAATGACAAAGTTAATATACCCCCATCCTATGGTGGAGGGTATAAAAATATAGGAAAAATTTAAATCTGAAGCAATTTTAAGGAAACTTCGCAAAAGTTTATTTATGATTTATCGCTCGATATACATGTATTAGAAGTTTAGGAAAATTAGAGTCATTTTTACAACATTTCGACTAAGCAGTAGCGATTTTACAAGGAAAATGTTGATATTTTGACCATTTTTGTCGAAATTAGAAAATCATATATATGGGAGCTATATCTAAATTTGAACCGATTTCAACCAAATTTGGCACGCATAGCTACAATGCTAATTCTACTCTCTGTGCAAAATATCAACTAAATCGGAGCAAAAAATTGGCGTCTGTGGTCATATGAGTGCAAATCGGGCGAAAGATATATATGGGAGCTATATCTAAATCTGAACCGATTTCAACCAAATTTGGCACGCATAGCTACAATGCTAATTCTACTCCCTGTGCAAAATTTCGACTAAATCGAAGTAAAAGATTGGCCACTGTGGTCATATGAGTGTAAATCGGGCGAAAGATATATATGGGAGCTATATCTAAATCTGAACCGATTTCAACCAAATTTGGCACGCATAGCTACAATGCTAATTCGACTCCCTGTGCAAAATTTCAACTAAATCGGAGCAAAAAATTGGCCTCTGTGGGCAAATGAGTGTAAATCGGTCGAAAGCTATATATGGGAGCTATATCTAAATATGAACCGATTTGGCTGATATTTTGCAAGTTTATCGAGACTCATAAAATATTCGGATGTACGGAATTTGAGGAAGATCGGTTGATACACCCGCCAATTATGACCAGATCGGTGAAAAATATATATGGCAGCTATATCTAAATCTGAACCGATTTGTTCCAAAATCAATAGGGATCGTCTTTGAGACGAAACAGGACCCTATACCAAATTTTAGGACAATCGGACTAAAACTGCGAGCTGTACTTTGCACACAAAAATACATCGACAGACAGACAGACGGACAGACGGACATCGCTAAATCGACTCAGAATTTAATTCTAAGACGATCGGTATACTAAACGATGGGTCTCAGTCTTTTCCTTCTTGGCGTTACATACAAATGCACAAACTTATTATACCCTGTACCACAGTAGTGGTGAAGGATATAAAGATCGGGGAACTTTTCTTTAGGTTGCAAACTGTCGACGCCACCTTAACCATTCCTGGAAATTTCAAGCAAATCGGAGAACTTTGGCCCAATTTTCATCATGTCGGGCTAGGAGGAGGTCTCCCTCGCCATCTACATATTAAAAAAATTAAATACCCATATTAACTTCATAGCGGGCAAGGAGGAGGTCCCACTCTGAAAATTTCAATTAAATGGCATTATCCGTTATCGAGCTCAAGTTAATCGGAGAACTTAAGTCATTGGGCTTCAAAAGTCGGGTAAGGACAGGCTCCATTCCACGTCCAAATATGAGAATATAATGTACCCCATATTAATTCCACGTCCTCTGCGAATTTCAAGTAAATCGGAGAAATTTAGTTTTCTTCACTGCACTTATAAAATAAGTCGGATAAAGGACAGGTCCCCTCCTTGACCAAATATCGAAACATAAAATAGCGGATCTTTGCCTAGAGGCCACCCCTAATCTTTCCTGAAAATAGCAAGCAAATCAGAGAACCGGATAAAGGGGAGGTCCCCCTCCGCGACCAGGTGTTAAAAAATGATGTACCATATTTTCACCACATGAGCGCCCCGCCCCTACGATCTGAGACTTTCAAGTAAATCGGTTCAGCCGTTCCCGAGCTTACCGGAACATACAAACAAATAAACAAACATACTTGGAATTTTATATATACAGACAAGTGAGAAAAGTCTAAAGTCGAGCGGGGCCGACTACATTATACCCTTGCACCACTTTATAGAAATTTTCGGTACCTTATCAAATCCGTCAAGTGTGCTGGGTGCTATAAATAAAGGTTGTTGTTCCCATATACATACATTTAAATCTGACTCGATATGAACAAAATTTGTTCGACATCTATAGACTTAAAATTTAAGTCGGCTAATGCCCTAGGGTGGAACACAATGTTTGTAAAAAAATATGGGAAACATTTAAATCTGAACCAATTTTGAGCTAACTTCGCAAAAGTGTATTTATGATTTATCGGCCGATAGATATGTATTAGAAGTATAAGAAAATTGGAGTAATTTTTAAAAGTTTTCGACTTAGCAGTGGTGATTTTATGAGGAAAATGTGGGAATTTTTGCTATTTTTGCCCAAATCGGAAAAACATATATATGGAAGCTATATCTAAATCTGAACCGATTTATAGCAAATTTGACATGGATAGTAACTATGTTAATTCTACTCCTATTTGCAAAATTTCACGTAAATCAGATCACAACTTTAACCTTCTGCGGCCATATGTACTTATATCGGGCGAAAGAGACCTAATTTTTATAGCCGAGTTCGAACGGCGTTCCACATTGCAGTAAAACCACTTAGAGAAGTTTTGAAACCCTCAGAAATGTCACCAGCATTACTGAGGTGGGATAATCCACCGCTGAAGAACATTTTGGTGTTCGGTCGAAGCAGGAATCGAACCCACGACCTTGTGTATGCAAGGCGGGCATGCTAACAATTGCACCATGGAGGGCTCTAAATGTAGCCACTTGAGGTTACCCAGCCAAATATAGAGCAATCACACTATCACGCTTGAATTTCATTACGATTAACTTTATTGCTGTATGCAATAAATCAAAATATTTCTGTAAGCTTATAAGCACTAAAATTAACTGTCACTGGAATAAGTCGGTTAGCTGTCAGAAGAGCGGTTTAGACATAAAATTATTGCAACGACTCCATGAAATAAGTCCTATTGAAATAACTCCCTAAAATGAAAACTGAAATATGTTCCCAAAATTGGGGACTTATTTCGTTATGAAATAAATATATTTTATGAAATTATACCCCAAAAATGAATGGGAACTTATTTCATTTTGGGGAGTTATTTCATGGAGACTTATTTCATTTTTTATTTTGGGGACTTACTTCATGGGGACTTGTTTCATTTCTCATTTTGGGGAGTTATTTCATGGGGACTTATTTTATGGAACTCATTTCATTTTGAGGACTTATTTCATGGAGCCAAATTTAAGAAAATTAAATAACTCCCCAAAACTGGAAATGAAATAGCTCCCCAAAAAACATATTTAATTTTTGAAGCCAAAAAATGAATAAAAATCAATAAGTTCCCAAAAAATGAATGGGAACTTATTTCATTTTGGGGAGTTATTTCATGTGGACTTATTTCATTTTTCATTTTGGGGAGTTATTTCATGGGGACTTATTTCATTTTGGGGAGTTATTTCATGGAGCCAAATTTAAGAAAATTAAATAACTCTCCAAAATTGGAAATAGCTCCCCAAAACACATATTTCATTTTTCAAGCCAATAGCAACCTGAAGTTGTTTGCGAAAGATATCAGCTGCAATGTAAATTGTCCATTTTCTTATAAGAAAATAACGTCATATATTTAAGGTGACATATCTTTTTTGCATAAAATCGTCATTTTAAGCCCAAATCCTACACGTTTCGGTTAAAAAATAGATCTAATTTGCGGGCAACTTTCTCACAATTTCCAAAGTGTTTTTTCATTGAATATCTTGCCCGTAAGACCCCTTTTTGCCGTTTTAGATCTGGTGCAGCAATTCTCCAACGGTATTTTTTTTTTCTCTCAAACTAGCTTGCCTTTAATACGTTACCCTCAATTTGTAGTTATCCGATATGCTTTTTTTCCAAAAGCATTTCATTATTCATGCTTTCATCGTTTTCCTGGACAACAGACGTCCGAGTGCTTAATAAATCATAAGAATGCAAATTTATTGAAGATCTAAGGAGGAGTTTGCCTTTTCCTTCATTGTTTTTTTTTTTTGTTCTTTTGCCTTTTTATGCTTGCTCGAAATATGAGCAGCCTGGTAATTTTTCATTTTTGTGCAACATCCAACATTTTTCTAAGCAAATTAATGCATTTGTATTTTGCAACGATATTCATTTTACCATGGATTTATGCTAGCACTATGAAATATTAAAAACTTTCTCAGTGTCGGCACATTTTTAATCATGAATTTAAAATAAGTTGGTGTTTTTAGCGTCTATAATCTCATGGTGTAGTATTTTGCGAGGGTTGTTATCAAAAGTTCTGAGGAAATGTTTGTGGCAGAGTGAGTGAGGACATGGTAGGACAGGACAGAAGACAGAACGTAAAAGTCAATGTTAATACAGAACAGCAAAGCAGTACAGGTTTCATTTACAAGTTGAGCTCTTCCTAGGTCAAAAAGATCAGAAGCTGATAATCCCTGGGAGGAAACTTTCAGATATCTCTATACAGTGCGACCGATATGTAATGCAACCAATTTCCTGTTTTCTATCATTTTAAACCGCTCGTCTGACAGCTGAGATATTTATTCCAGAGAGTTCATTATACCCTTCACCGCTACTGTGGTACAGGGTATACTAAGTTTGTGCATTTGTTGTAACGTCAAGAAGGAAAAGTCTGAGACCCATCGTTTAGTATACCGATCGTCTTAGAATTAAATTCTGAGTCTATTTAGCTATGTCCGTGTGTGTGTCTGTCTGTCTGTCTGTCTGTCTGTCTGTCCGTCTGTCTGTCTGTTCATGTGTTTTTGTGCGCAAAGTGCAGGTCGCAGTTTAAGTCCGATCGTCCTCAAATTTGGCACATGGTCGTTTTGGGGAACAAAAACGATCGCTATTGATTTTGGAAAAAATCGGTTCAGATTTAGATATAGCTGTCATATATATTTATCACCGATCTGGTCATAATTGGCGTGTTTATCAACCGATGTTCTTCAAATTCCGTACATCCGAATATTTTATGAGTCTCGAAAAACTTACAAAATATCAGCCAAAACGGTTCACATTTAGATATAGCTCCCATATATATCTTTCGTCCGATTTAGACTCATATGACAACAGAGGCCAAAGTTTACTACCGATTTTCGTGAAATTTTGCACAGAGAGTAGAATTGACATTCTACCAATGCTTGCTAAATTTGATTGAAATTGGTTCAGATTTAGATATATCTCACATATATAGCTTTCGTCCGATTTGCATGTATATGCCCTCAAAAGCTAGAGTTTTGCCCTGACTTGCTTCAAATTTTGCACGAGAGGTACGTTTAACGGTGTCGTTATGTGTGCCAAATTTGGTTAAAATCGGTTCAGATTTAGATATAGCTCCCATATATATCTTTCGTCCGATTTGGACTTATATGGCCTCAAAAGCCAGATTTTGCCCAGAATTGCTTCAAATTTTGTACAATGAGTACGTTTAATAGTATTGGTAAATGTGCCAAATCGGTTCAGATTTAGATATAGCTCCCATATATATCTTTCGTCCGATTTGGACTTATATGGCCTAAAAAGCCAGAGTTTTGCCTTGAATTGCTTCACATTTGGCACAAGGAGTACGTTTAATAGTATCGGTAAGTGTGCCAAATTTGGTTGAAATCGGTTCAGATTTAGATATAGCTCCCATATATATATATATATATATATTTCGCCCGATTTACACTCATATGATCACGGAGGCTATAGTTAATTTACGTGAAATTTTGCAGAGATTACAGAATTATTATTCTAACTATGCAAGTCAAATTTAATCACAATCGGTTCAAATTATATATAGCTCCCATATATACGTACACCAGAGTTGGGGAAATATGGTAGACTGTTTCATATTTTAGACCCATTTTCAATGAGATTTTCCTCCAATTGACTGGATAATTTCCACAGGGAATATATTTTATATGATATTTAAGTGTGTCAAGTTTGATCTAATTTGGTTCAGATTTAGATAAAGCCTCCATATATTCGTTTTTCCGGTTTATACAAATAAGGCCAAAATTCCCACACTTGACACAAAATTCTGTGATGATTTCTCCATATCATAGTCATATCCTAAACACTGTAATACCAGAATTTCCACAGAACGGATGAGTTTTAAATAAGGCTCCAAGTCGCCCGACTTGACCAAATAATATATCACAACCCACACTTGACCATATATCTTGGCGGGATCTAACCAATATTCCTGTAAAGTCGCCACTGCTAAGTATCAAAAATTGTAACTATTACTAAAATTGCCCTATATCTCGAATACATACACTGAAAAAAATATTGTCGTGAGGTCAAAGATTTCATGTCTTTAAAATACGAATGCAAATTTTGCTTAGCATAGAAGACGCATTTCTCTAGTATAAAGTTTTTTTCCTTGGTCAAAAGTCGATAAACTTTTCAATGAAGTCGTATTGTCCTTATAATTAAGTGATTTGATTTAAAATAGGATATCATAACATGAAAGAAAAAATGTTTGAGCTAAGGTCAACTTGACTTTAATAATTAAGAAAAAATTTTTAAATTTAATGAAATTGTCTTTAAATTTGTTGTCTTTTTGCATCTTGACTACAAAGCAAAAAATCGTTCAAATATAGGACATGTTTTTCAACACTTTATTTTAAAGACGTTTTTTACTTGAAACACAGCATAATTTCTACTAGAAGATTAGTCTTAATTTGGAAAATAAAGTCGTCGTTAACTTGTTTTTAAAGGACTTTGATAGCATATGAAGAAAAAAAACTGAAAAAGAGAAAAATTTAAATTTGCTTCCTAGAAGCAAGTACACAAAACCCGATTTTAAAAGAGAATTGTGTCTTAAAAGTATCTTTACTTGTATTCTCCGCTTCTTTGGCTCGGAATCAATACCAAATTTTTTAAAGTAAAGACAAAATCTGTGGAACCGGGTATGCTTTTTTTTCAGTGTATGTATCACCTAATAAGTCATAAATGCTCTTTTGTATAATTGCATTAAAATTTCTCTCGCTTCATATTTCCCATATTTTTTTTACTATGTTAACATTGTGTTTCATCCCAGGGCGTTAGCCAATTTAAATTGTAATTCTAGAGTTTTTGTAAAAGTACAAAAAATTGTCTCCATTAAAAGTATTTGTATCTGGAAATGCAAACCTTTATATAGCTCCCAGCAAATTTGAAGCAGTTGAGAGTCTACATAGTGGTGATGGGTATAATATAGTCGGCTCCGCTCGACTTTAGACTTTACTTACTTGTTTTTTTTTTGATCTGTTGTACTCAGAAATTAAGTTATTCGTGATGGACTTCAAGCGTGATAGTGTGATTGCTTTTTATATAGAAGTGGCTATCTTACCGCACAGTGGGTGATGGTTTTGTCCGCTGTTTGAAGGCCATACTATCAATCCCAATACACTCAATAAATAAAAAGTTACTTGAATTTACAGACTTTTGACAACTTTCGAAGTGGATGAATTCAACAATAGTGCATCGATAAAGTTAATTCAATTTTTGACGATGAAGCTACGTCAATTACCAGTGTTTATCGATGGTATGTTCAATTCAACCGAAGCCGTAGTTCAATCCAAGACGAATTTCGTGAAGATCGTTCAAAATCAGTTATTGTTCCGGAAAGCATTGATGCTGTGCGCCAACAGATGTTGCAAGATCGTCATGTGCCATATCGTGATATCAAGACGACCTAAGACATTAGTGGGACCAGCATACATTCAATATTGCATAAACATTCAATGGTCGAAAAAATTTCTTCGCTTTCGATCCTCGTGTCGAGCCTGAAAATAGCAGCAGTCGACTGTATGGGTGTTTCAAGATGGCCTGAATCCAAAAAAAAGTTACACGCACACGGAGCACTTTCAAGCTAACGTTCCCCTGTGTTTATACCCTCCACCATATGATGGGGGGTATATTAACTTTGTCATTCCGTTTGTACCACATCGAAATATTGCTCTAAGATCCCATAAAGTGTATATATTCTGGGTCGCGTTGAAACGTGGCACAATTGGGTTGAAACGTGGCACAATTAGTTGTTATTGATGTAGGTCGGATGGTATTGCAAATGGGCCATATCGGTTCACTTTTACGTATAGCCCCCATATAAACGGACCCTCAGATTTGGCTTGCGGAGCCTCTAAGAGAAGCAAATTTCATCCGATCCAGCTGAAATTTGGTACATAGTGTTGGCATATGGTCTTTAAGAAACATGCAAAAATTGGTCCACATCGGCCCATAATTATATATAGTCCCCATATAAACGGACCCCCAGATTTGGCTTGCGGAGCCTCTAAGAGAAGCAAATTTCATCCGATCCGGCTGAAATTTGGTACATAGTGTTAGCATATGGTCTTTAACAAACATGCAAAAATTGGTCCACATCGGTCCATAATTATATATAGCCACCATAACAGGTTGGCTGATAAGTCCCCGGTCAAAATTCGTTATTATTATTCAACATAGTTCCCTTCAAGAGCGATACAACGATTATAACGACCTTCCAATTTTTTGATACCATTTTGGTAGTAGTCCTTCGGTTTTGCCTCAAAATAGGCCTCAGTTTCGGCGATCATTGCAGCCAATTTTTTCCCTGCGAGCATCATTTTGAGGTCTGAGAACGAGAAAAAGTCGCTGGGTGCCAGATATGGAGAATACGGTGGGTGGGGAAGCAATTCGAAGCCCAATTCATGAATTTTTGCCATCGTTCTCAATGACTTGTGGCACGGTGCGTTGTCGTGATGGAACAACACTTTTTTCTTCTTCATATGGGGTCATTTTGGCGCGATTTCGACCTTCAAACGCTCCAATAACGCCATATAATAGTCACTGTTGATGGTTTTCCCTTCTCAAGATAATCGATAAAAATTATTCCATGCGCATCCCAAAAAACAGAGGCCATTACTTTGCCAGCGAACTTTTGAGTCTTTCCACGCTTCGTAGACGGTTCACCGGTCGCTGTCCACTCGGCCGCCTGTCGATTGGACTCAGGAGTGTCGTGATGGAGCATGTTTCATCCATTGTCACATATCGACGGAAAAACTCGGGTGTATTACGTGTTAACAGCTGCAAACACCGCTCAGAATCATCAACACGTTGTTGTTTTTGGTCAAATGTGAGCTCGCGCGGCACCCATTTTGCACAGAGCTTCCGTATATCCAAATATTGATGAGTGATATTATAACACGTTTCTTTGATATCTTTAAGACCTCTGCTATCTCGATCAACTTCATTTTACGGTCATTCAAAATGATTTTGTGGGTTTCGTCGGTAACCACCTCTTTCGGGCCTCCACTGCGTTCGCCGTCCTCCGTGCTCATTTCAACACGCTTGAATTTTGCATTCCAATCAATTATTGTTGATTTCCCTGGGGCAGAGTCCGGAAACTCATTATCAAGCCAAGTTTTTGCTTCCACCGTATTTTTTCCCTTCAGAAAACAGTATTCTATCAAAACACGAAATTCCTTTTTTTTCCATTTTTTTCACAATAACAAAAGTAGCAATTTTCATCCGATCCGGTTGAAATTTGGTACATTTCGCTAGTGTATGGCCGATAACAACCATGCCAAAATTGGTCCGTATCGATCTATATTATATGTAGCCCCCAAATAAACCGATCCCTAATCACAGAAAAATCACGATTGCCACTTGAGCCAAAAATAATCTACCAAAATTTTATTGTCATAGAAAATTTTGTAAAAATTTTGTATTTCTATAGAAAATTTTGTCAAAATGTTATTTCTATAGAAAATTTTGTCAACATTTTATGTCTTTAGGAAATTTTGTCAAAACATAATTTCTATAGAAAATTATGTCAAAAATTTATTTTAATTGAAAATTTTGTCAAAATTTTATTTCTATAGAAAATTTTGTCAAAATTTTATTTCTGTAGAAAATTTTATCAAAATGTTATTTCTATAGAAAATTTACGAAGCATTTCATAGTTGGAGAGGAATATATTGCAAAATCTTCCAAAACATCAAGAATTCTACCAATCTACCAAACAGTAAAAAATCTGTCATTTTTGGTAGACTCGTGTTCATTATTGTATATAGCCCTCATATAAAGCGACCCCCATATTTCAATTCTGGCTCTATAATTAAAGCAGAAAAGTTCATATCGGTTCGTAATTATTTCTTCCCTATATATACCGGTCAATAACTGAATATATAAGTATTTAATCGACCTTTCTTTTGTCTACTATATATCCCGCATGGACTAACTTACAATTTAGAAGATGATGTCTTGCCATCGGCCGCAACCCAAGTAATTTAATTGTGGATGACCGTCTTTAATAGAAGTTTCTACGTACCCTCTACCAGATTAGGCCTGGCCGAACTTACGGCCGTATGTACTTGTTTTTTTTTTTTTTTTTGGAAAAATTGGACATCAATTTGATGGGTCATCCGCCGTATAGCCCTAACTTGGCACCGAATGACATTTAACGGTCGATACAATTTCTTCGCGTTCGATCCTCGTGTCGATTGGTCGAAAAAAAAAATGTTCCAAAATACGATCGTGCTGTTTCGAAAAATGTCTATGACTTTGAATAGTGGATTTAGGCGTATGAGCAGAAACCAACAAAAGTTACCCGCACACGGAGCACTTCCAAGCTAACGATCGCCTGTTTTTTTTTTATTGAAAAACTGGGAAACTTTCGCCGTATTGCCCTAAATTGGTACCGAAAGACTAAAGCGACTTTCGATAATTATTATTTGTTTTTATTCTCGAATTCTTAAATATAAAAGGCTTCCAATTAAACAAAACTAAAAAAATAAACAATTTCAAGAAGTCATATCGTAAAATGTGGGGAGGATCTTGGATAATACAATAACCTTTCAAAATTTGCAGCAACCTGTATTATTTAACCATGAACAAAATTATATACAGTACATTGCTGGAAATTTATAATTCAATGGGTTACTAAAGGAATAACAAAAGTATTTTACTCCAGGAGAAGGCTATAAAAATAAACTACGAAGGTAAGAAAAACGTTATGGAATTCAAGGTAATTTTTATATTAACAGCAATTCCTATTTCTGTGAAATATTTTAAACATAAAATAGAAGAAAACCTTATCGAAATTATTGTTCACCTGATATCTCAAAAAAAAAAACAGGAAATATGAAAATATACGGAATTATCTATTCCAAACCCACCAAAGATATTTTCTACAAAATACAATGACACTTTTCATTCCATTGAAAACTAAATCCCCACGAAATATTTAACAAAACAATTACTTTAATTATTAAACCAAGACACGTTTCGGACTTACCATACTGTTGCAGCCACATTTCTTAGAGTTCATAGACCATAACACTTCACTTCAAATAAATTCATACTAAATTCAATTTTGAAAAAAAACACAAAATTCTATGGAATAGCCTAAAATCAATATTGTCCCTAGGAAAGGAAAGGAAAGGAAAGGAAACCCCCTTAAAGAAATTATCAACAAATATATTCAATTATATTCAAATGGATTCAAACGAAACATTGTATACAATGAATTTCTATGATCACAAGCAGAGGAAATTTATACAAAATATTGTAAATCAAAAATATACCACCTCTAGCAATTGTAGCGGAGAAAGATTGGATGTGTAGTTACAGGAAGGGGGTGGGGGATTCATAAACATAAATACCAAGGAAGCTAAAAACAAAACGGAAGGAGACCCAAAACGATTCCTTAACGACAAAAAATGTGCATAATTAAGTAAACACACATTCATGGAGACTTATAAATGAAACACCAACCATTTTAATAGCATTCAAATTGTTACAGAAATTCCAAAGTAAACACAATGCACAATGGGATGGGATATATCAAAATACCGAAGAGAAAAAAGAGAAAATAATCGAGCAGTTACGGTTCTACTATAGACAAAATATGAGAAAATTGAGAATTATGCAATGTCTGATGTTTCATCTCGAAATAAATAACAGACCTCCGCTAAAATGGGACTCCTTATTTTCCTGTATTTTTCTTTATATTCCCTATCCTTCATTATACCCTCCACCATAGGATAGGGGTATATTCACTTTGTCATTCCGTTTGTAACACATCGAAATATTGCCCATAAAGTATATATATTCTGGATCGTGGTGAAATTCTGAGTCGATTTGAGCATGTCCGTCCGTCCGTCTGTTGAAATCATGTTAACTTCCGAACGAAACAAGCTATCGACTTGAAACTTGGCACAAGTAGTTGTTATTAATGTAGGTCGGATGGTTGCAAATGGGCCATATCGGTCCACTTTTACGTATAACCCCCATATAAACGGACCCCCGAATTTGGCTTTCCGATCCTCTAAGAGAAGCAAATTTCATCCGATCCGGCTGAAATTTGATACATGGTGTTAGTATATGGTCTCTAACATTCATGCAAAAATTGGTCCACATCGGTCCAAAATTACTTATAGCCCCCATATAAACCGAGCTTGCCGAGCCTCTAAGAGAAGCAAATTTCATCCGATCCGGCTGAAATTTGGTACATGGTGTTGGTATATGGTCTCTAACAACCATGCAAAAATTAGTCCACATCGGTCCATAATTATATATAGCCCCCATATAAACCGATCCACGATTTGGCTTGCCGAGCCTCTAAGAGAAGCAAATTTCATCCGATCCGGCTGAAATTTGGTACACGGTGTTGGTATAAGGTCTCTAGCAACCATGCAAAAATTGGTCCACAACGGTCCATAATTATATATAGCCCCCATATAAACCGATCACCAGATTTGACCTCCGGACCCTCTTGGAAGACCAAAATTCATCTGATTCAGTTAAAATTTGGTACGTGGTTTTAATATATGGCCTCAAACACCCATGCAAAAATTGATCGAAATCGGTCCATAATTATATATAGGCCCCATATGAACCGATCCCCAGATTTGACCTCTGGAGCCCCTTGGAAAAGCAAAATTCATCCGATTCTGTTGAAATTTGGTACGTGATGTTAATATATGGTATCCAACAACCATGCAGGAATTGGTTCATATCAGTCCATAAGTATATATAGCCCCCTTATAAACGTATCCCCAGATTCGACCTCCGGTGCCTTTTGGAGAAGCAAAATTCATCCGATCTGGTTGAAATTTGGTACGTGAATTTAGTACATGATATTTAACAATCATGTCAAAAGTGCTCCATATCAGTCCATAATCATATATAGCCCCCATATAAACCGATCCCGAGATTTGGTTTTGGAGCCTCTTGGAGGAGCAAATTTCATTCGAGTCAGTTGAAATTTGGTACATTGTGCTAGTATATGGCCGTTAACAACCATGCCGAACTAGGTCCATATCGGTCTATAGTTATATATAGTCCTCAGATAAATAGATCCCCAATCACACAAAAATTGGTCCATATCAAGTTCATAATTGTATATAGCCCACATATAAGCGACCCCCATATTTCAATTATGGCTCTCTGCGTACCGTGCAAAAGTCCATATCGATTCGTAATTATTTGTAGACTTACCTATACATGCCTTTTTTGTCTAATATATACCACGTATGGACTAACTCACAATTTAGAAAACGATGTTAAGAAGTTTTAAGGTACCACAACCCAATTAATTTGATTGTGGATGACAGTCTTTCGTAGAAGTTTCTACGCAATCCATGGTGGAGGTTACATAAGATTCGGCCTGGCCGAACTTACGGCCGTATATACTTGTTTTTTTTTCTCAATTCATGCCACAGTGCCTTTTGCTTTCTCCGTCTCATAAACAAGTGAACAAAATAAAAAAAATACGTCAACTGAATATGGAAAATGATTCTTAAATAATTTATAAGAAAACATTAAAAAATCTAAACAAATCTTTATTACTGGAGGAAATGCGTGAGAGGTTTTGGTAATTACAAAATAAAAATTCTCTAAATAAAGTGAAGAGGCATCTCCAAGGTATTTGTTGGGAAAATTGCTTTGGGTTGCCTCATCAAATGCGAAACAATGGTGTTGTTGTGTAAACAAGTTCATTGTCAATGCGCCTCCCTATTTTGTCCATTATAGTCATGGTGGTGGCGGTAGTGGAGGGTTGTTTGTTGTTGGTTATTATGGTAAAGGCACGGTGTTAAGGTAAATGTTAACAGCCTTCATAATAACTATAGCAAAAAAAAACACACACACAAACAATGAGAGCGAATTGAGAAAAAGGTAACTACAAACAGAAAAGTGTGCCATAAATTCTATGTGTAGGTTTGAGTGAGAGGTGTCTGTAAACCTATACCACACAAGAGTACTGGCACCACATGCTTATACTCTAAGAAAACCTCTTATGCTTGTCAACTATTATACAGAGTTGAGAGACTTGATTCCTTCTCAGCTACTATGATGTCTCAATACGAATAATAATAACACCAAAAACAACAACATCAGCATTACTAAAAAAAATACCCACAGTAATGCGAGTGCACACACAAACTACCACCATACATAAAACCAAAATACTAACGTTTGACAATATTGTCGGCATATCCTTATGATAAGGACCCAACCACAACACTAAAGGGAAGGCAGGAAGGAAGGACGGAACTAAGTATATTGTCGAGAAAAAATACTTCCACTTAAGTAAACAAGCGCCGAAAAAACTCGTTCTACATTATGAATAGGGGTATCATTGAAGAAGAGCGATTGTTAGTAGAGTATGGGGTAAATGAGAAGGAAATTTAATACCTAGTAAGTCGTAAGGATGAATAAGATTGGATTTTATTTAATTTTTAATATATAATTCTTTATACAAAATATTAACATTAGACAATTTTTAATAAGAAATTATGACCATGTGTTTCAATTTGTATTATATTATAATTGTTTAAACAGGGCTTTTTGTCGTTTTTATACCCTGTGCCACACTGTGTGGTTAGTGCATATGTTTGCAACACCCAGAAGGAGACGAGATAGACACATGGTGTATTTGGCAATAATGCTCAGGGTGGGTCCCTGAGCACGGTTGCCACTCGAGTAAAAAATAATCCACCAAATTTTGAAGAAAAACAACCAAACCAAAAAGACTTAGTTTGCAGAATTATATTTTTATAGAAAATTTTTTCAAAATTGTATTTCTATAGAAAATTTTGTCAAAATTTTATTTCTATAAAAAATTTTGTCAAAATTTTATTTCTATAGGAAAATAAAGATATAAAAAATTTACGAAGTTCATATTTTGAAAAATCTACCAAATCATCAGGAATTCTACCAAACAGAAATTGGGGCAAATACCTTTATATATATCACCCAACACATTAGACGCACATGATATGATATCGAAAATGTGGATCTACAAAGTGGGGCAGGGTATAATATAGTCGGCCCCGCCCGACTTTAGACTTTCCTTACTTGTTAATTTTTAATTTTTAAAAAATTACATCTTATTAAATAAATTTAATAAAATTTATTTTATTTAATTTATCTTACATTATCACATTCGAAGAAGTTGCAGTTGCTGTAAATAAAGCTAGCAACACGACCCAACAGGAGATTAGCTACCATTTGATGGAATTAAACAGACGAGATAAGAAGAGAGCGTTTGGAGACAAGCCGACTCAGGATCGGCGTGACGAACTACAGGGCAGAGGTGTGCACGTGACACGAAATTGTCGTGACTCACGAAAATTTTCGTGATTCGTGCGTGAGTCACGCTCATGACAACAGCGTGAGTGTGCGTGAGCGTGATTAACAAACCAAAATGTCGTGCGTGAGCGTGAGTCACGAAATAATATCTTCGTGAGTGTGCGTGAGTAACGAATTACACTCACGAAAATATTCCTGCTCACCAACATAAAACGCTTAAGAGTTAAATTCAATTACAATTTTAGTGACACCTGGGATGTTAAGAGTTTAATAACACTCTCGATTTTAATAATGCTCATGTTTTCAGACACTTCGGTAAGGTAAATTAAATAAAATTATTCTTGAGTCACGATATTTTGCGTGAGTCACGATATTTTGCGTGAGTCACGGTATTTTTCGTGAGTCACGACGTTTTCGTGCGTTAGTGTGCGTGAGTACAAATTTTCTTTTCTTGAGTGTGCGTGAGCGTGAGTCCTGCCAGAAAGTATCGTGCGTGAGTGTGCGTGAGTATGATTTTTCAGTCGTGAGTGTAAAATATTTCTCACATGCACACCCCTACTACAGGGTGAGGTACTGTCAGGAGATCAAGCGGTGCTACATGTGCTTTGGGACAGGTCACCTTCAAAATGTCTGCAAAGGCCCTGACAGGAAAGGCATGGGTATTTGTATACGAAGCGTCAAAAAAGGCCACCAGCTGAAGCAATGTCAAAACGAGCCCAAGTGTTGTGTCTGTCCCGAAGATCACATTCCAGGCTCTAGAAACTACAAAGCGGTACAAAAGACAATATGAAGATTCTGCAATTAAATATGCATAGATGTAAGATGGCGTATGATCTTTTGCCACAAATAGTTCTTGAAAAGAAAGCAGACATTGCGATTATCAGCGAGCAGGAAGTCAAATGTCAAAAATCCTAAAGTAGAGAGCAGAATATCTGCCCGAAGTTCTTTTTCGAATGTACAATTCGTGCATAGCAGGTAAGAGAAGGACTCTCCCACAGACAACAAGGGTTCAGAAAAATCCACGATGGGAGCACTTAGAGATGTAATGGACGTGGATCTAGCTACCCAGAGGGGCAGCCATCCTAGCAGACCTGTCGTTTTACTTGCAACCCTAGACGTGAAAAATGCTTTTAATAATCTCAGATGGGCGGAAGTCATAAATCCCGGGGTACTAAATGCGGATAATAAGAAACTAACTGAAAGGTAGAATATTGATATACAACACCGATGACGGAACTAGAAGGATTGAAATCACATCAGGCGCTGTTCAGGGGTCAATCATGGGCCCCGATATATGGAATATTAGCTATTAGATACGCTGACGATATCGCAGCGGTGTTACTAGCGCAAAACACCACAGAGGGCAAGGTCCTGGTTGGAGACACATGGAGTAGAACTTGCAACACACAAGACAGAGCTGTTGCTAATTACGGGGCGACACGTACCAATGATGATCGACATGTAGGTAGACGGTATCGTTGTTCGAGGGACGCTATAAAATACCTAGGACTACGACTGTATACGAATCTGAAATTATCGATGCAAATAGACTATGCTGATAAAAAGCAACACAGACTTAGGCGGCCCGCTACGAAGAAATCGAAAGCGTCTGATGGAAGCCTGTAATAGTGTTCTACTCCTGTAAGAGTGTATACTCCGCATATCGCACTGTATCTGCCGCGGCGGTACTAATCACAGCCGGCAGGACCCAAAAAGACCTTCAAGCTGAAGAAAGGAAGGAAGATTTTTGATCTAAAGATGGTGAATAGACCTAACACATACACGTTAGAGGAGATGAAACGAGAGACTTTGCAACATTGGCAGGATCGATGGAGCTGCGATATATGTGGCAGGGGGCCACCAAGATTTATCCCCGATATAGAGAAGTGGACGAGCAGACGTCACGGGGAAGCGAACTATTATACAACACAGATGGTATCTAGACACGGATACTTCCGAATGTACGAGGGCAGTTCAGAAACTTCTTAGCCTAGCACAAAAAGCGCGGTATAAACAGAAAAAAGTTAAGTGTTTTGGAAACTTCCATCTCTGTTATGAACACATGTTAAATTTTGTTTCGATCTGGCAACCCCTTCATATAAAAACAGGTGTTCATAAAAGACGCATCCGCAATTTTTTACAATGGAAAAATTAGAAATGCGTGCTGTCATTAAACATTTACATAAAAAAGGTTTATCGGGACAAGAAATTCATAATGATGTGGTGAATGTGTTAGGTGAAAGTGCTCCTTCATATGCAACAGTAAAAACTTGGGTTGCTGAATTTAAACGTGGTCGTGCAAGCATTGAAGATGAACCACGTAGTGGACGTCTAAAAACAGCAAAAACAACAGAAATTGTAGCCAAAGTGCATGATATGGTATTAAATGATCGACGAATAAAAGTGCGTGAAATTGCTAATATCATGGGCATCTCAAATGATCGAGCCCATTTAATTTTGCATGAAGAACTACAGATGAAAAAGCTTTCTGCACGATGGGTGCCGCATTTGTTAACAGTCGATCAAAAGCGCATAAGAATGAACATTTCTCAAGCTTGTTTGGATCGTTTTAAGCGAAATTAAATGGATTTTAAGCGTCGTTTCATAACTGTTGATGTGACATGGATCCACGACTATAAATACTCCAAAGACAAAAGAACAATCCAAACAATGGACTGAATCTGGAGGAAGTGCCCCAAAGAAGGCAAAAACAATTCAATCGGCTGGTAAGGTTATGACAACGGGTTTTTTTGGGACTTCAAAGGTATTTTATTCATTGACTATCTGCAAAAGGCTATCTGCAAAGGGGTAACAATATACTATTGCAACCTTTTGGATCAAGTTAACGTACAAATGCGAGAAAACCCTACTGGCTTACAACACAAAAAAATAATTTGTCATCAAGACAACACACCAGCACACAAGAGTGTTTTAAGAATGGCTAAAATCAACGAATTAAAGTACGAGTTGCTTGACCACCCACCTTATTCTCCTGAGTTAGCTCCCAGTGACTTTTACTTGTTTCCAAACCTAAAAAATTCCTTGCTGGCAAGCGTTTTACCTCAAATTAGAATGCAATTACAGTTGTAAACCACTATTTTGAAGACCTTGAGGAAAACTATTTTAATCAAGGGATAGAATTGCTAGAAAAGCGTTGGAAGTTTTGTATTGAAGTTTTAGGAGATTATATTGAAAAATAAAAATATTTTTGAAAAACTAACTATTCTCTTTCATTGATAGGCTAAGAAGTTTCCGAACCGCCCTCGTATTTGCAGAAAATTGGCAAATGTCCATATTGCATCTACGAAGAGGGAAATTCCATCAAAGATGCGCATCATACGTTTTTCAGTTGCATAACATAGTATTATATACTTTCGGCTACCAATTTAACCAAAACTAACCGTCTCTGCTTAAGGAATATTTTAATCCCGCAACATCAATCCCATTTTAATACCAACCCACATCCCTATCCTCATAACATTTCCAACAGTTGACAACATTTTGGCTTTCTTTGGGCGTAAGAAAGCGTAAAACAACATTGTCGAGAATATATAAACGCACAAAATATTTTGAAATTTTTTACCATGATTTCAAAGTACTTGAGAGGCAAAAGTGAAAAATATATCATTAGGTTTTATATACCACTGGGATTTGTTCAAACTACGAATGAAGTAGTGGAATAGGGATGGATTGAAGTCCTTCATGTGAATTATGCTGTGATTTTAAGTTTTTTTACTACCACGGCATGGTTCTCCTTAGGTTGCTGTTAGTGGTCGTTAAGAAAGTGTTTCGGAAGTGTACATGCCTTAGGTAAATGAATTAACAAGCAGGAAACTTGTTAATATCAACAAAAGAGAGCGATTTAAATGAATCGTCCATTTGATATATGAGCTATAGCTGAGGGCTAGATGGGAAGATTTTGCATAGATTAAATTATCTAAATAATATTAACCCTCTAATGCCCAATCCCGCCTTTAGGCGGGCTTCGTTAGATCAGGAAGCTTTTAGTAAAACACACCTTAAGACAACAAAAATGGGTAAAATAAAAAGAAAAAATAGTTAAAACTGTTCAAGAGTCTTTCCATCATATACTGAATTCTACTGTATAAATATGTCTTGTTTAGTTTTCTTGCTTTTGGGTCGTTAACATTGAATATTTAATCAGCTAACAAAAAAATTGGGGCATTAGAGCGTTAAGTAATCTCTTATTTGTAGTGGCGGGTTTGAATGACATAGGGGTACAGAGGGCATGTATCGCCAGATGAATTAATTTTATGTTAGAATACAGAATTTAATGGCCTTTAGGTAACTTTGGACCCTTAAAGGTCTCCAGGCGAGAAAATATTTCTACGGTGAAAAGATATCATTGCGGTTATGTTTTAGAAAAATTGAGGCAGTTTGAGCGATATATGTGCCTATGAATAAAAGGTTTACTCCAATGGAAGATCTGTATATGGTGGTATGTTCGATATGTAAGCGAGATAGTTTTTTTATAAATTTATTGTTCAAAAGCAAAAAAAGTCGAAAATAGCATCAAATTTTAGAATCATTTTAGAATTGTTCGAGTTGCCCAACTTTGGCACGATTTATGACCTTCAACTGGCCGATAGTTCCGTCGCACGCTTCACGAAAGTGGATCTGCAGTATTTTGACCCATTCCCGTTGCAACGCTCCATTGAGATGAATGACACTTTGGTATTTTTTAGTGACAACCTTACTCTCCCAAATGCCCTAGATGCAAAATTCCAACGGATTAAAATACGGAAATTTTGGTGGCCATTGTGACGAAGAAATGAAGCAAGGAACCACCGTGGAGCAGTGGTGAGCATAACCGCTTTGCATACAAAGAGTTAAAAGTTCAATTCCGGCTTCAACCAAAAGCCAAACAATTTTTCAGCGGTGCATCGTCTCCTCAAAGTTATGCTGGTGACATTTCTGAGTGTTTCAAAACTTCTCAAAGTGGTTTCACAGTGCGGGCAGTACTCACTGAAAAGAGAGATATTCACCACAAGAGGCATCACAATGGACTCTATAGTCTAAGTGAGCCTGAAAAAGCGGACTGGCATTATAACTAACCTAACCCTTTTTCATTCATTGTTAATTGACGCGCACTGTCCTGTCCCGTTGCAATGTCTATTGTCTGCGGGCGAAATATTTGCCCGCCCAGGGCTTCAATAATGTTTTTGGGGGAATTTTCCCGACATTAGCATCATTAATGTGAAGACAACAATCTTTGGAACCAGCATGATTTTTTTGTGTAAGGGCACTAATCAAGGAGTTCCATCACCACTACTTTATATTGATTTTATAAACAGTATTTTGTCCTTTGATAAAGGAAGGATAAACGAGTTAGGTTTTACAAATGCATATTGAGATCATGGTTGCCACAGTCGGTAGAATTCTACCAATAATGGTAGATTTTTTTAC
The DNA here is from genome assembly GCF_050003625.1 of Haematobia irritans. Lineage (NCBI taxonomy): Eukaryota > Metazoa > Arthropoda > Insecta > Diptera > Muscidae > Haematobia > Haematobia irritans. Next base: position 62,719,908 of record NC_134397.1, read on the forward strand.
TGTTTGGTAGATTGGTAGAAATCTTGATGTTTTGGTAGATTTTGCAAAATATTCCTCTCCAAAAAATTTTGACAAAATTTTCTATAGAAATAAAATTTTGACAAAATATTCTATAGAAATAAAATTTTGACAAAATTTTCTATAGAAATAAAATTTTCACAAAATTTTCTATAGAAATAAAATTTTGACAAAAATTTCTATAGAAATAAAATTTTGACAAAATTTTCTATAGAAAAATAATTTACATAAAATTTTGACAAAATGTTCTATAGAAAAAACATTAACAAAATTTTCTATAGAAATAAAATTTTGACACAATTTTCTATAGAAAAAAATAACAAAATTTTCTATAGATATAAAATCTTGACAAAATTTTCTATAGAAATAAAAATTTTAAAAAACAGTTCTATAAAAATAAAAATTTGACAAAAATTTCTATAGAAATAAAATTTTGACAAAATTTTCTATAGAAATAATAGTTTGACAAATTCTCTATAGAAATAAAATTTTCACAAAATTTTCGGTAGAAATAAAATTGACAAAATTTTCTATAGAAATAAAATTTTGACAAAATTTTTCTTAGAAAAAAAATTTTGACAAAATTTTTCTTAGAAAAAAAATTTTGAAAAATTTTCTATAGAAATAAAATTTTGAGAAAATTTTCTATAGAAATAAAAATTTTGACAAAATTTTCTATAGAAATAAAAGTTTGACAAAATTCTCTATAGAAATAACATTTTGACAAAATTTTCTATAGAAATAAAATTTTGACAAAATTTTCTTTAGAAATAAAATTTATACAAAATTTTCTATAGAAATAAAATTTTGACAAAATTTTCTATAGAAATAAAATATTGACAAAATTTTCTATAGAAAACAAAATTTTCTTGACAAAATTTTCTATAGAAATAAAATTTTGACAAAAGTTTCTTCAGAAATAAAATTTTGACAAAATTTTCTATAGAAATAAAATTTTGACAAAATTTTCGATAGCAATAAAATTTTGTCAAAATTTTTTATAGAAATAAAATCTTGACAAAATTTTCTATAGAAATACAATATTGCCAAAATTCTCTATAGAAATAAAATTTTGTCAAAATTTTCTATAGAAAATAAAATTTTCACAAAATTATCTATAGAAATTAAATTTTCCCAAAATTTTCTATAGAAATAAAATTTTGACAAAATTTTCTATAGAAATAAAATTTTGACAAAAATTTCTATATAAATAAAATTTTGACAAAATTTTCTATATAAATAAAATGTTCACAAAATTTTCTATATAAATAAAATTTTGACAAAATTTTCTATATAAATAAAATTTTGACAAAATTTTCTATATAAATAAAATTTTGACAAAATTTTCTATATAAATAAAATTTTGACAAAATTTTCTGTATATATAAAATTTTGACAAAATTTTCTATATAAATAAAATTTTGACAAAATTTTCTATAGAAATAAAATTTTAACAAAATATTCTATAGAAATAAAATTTTGTCAAAATTTTCTATAGAAATTAAATTTTCCCAAAATTTTCTATAGAAATAAAATTTTGATAAAATTTTCTATAGAAATAAAATTTTGACAAAATTTTCTGTATAAATAAAATTTTGACAAAATTTTCTATATAAATAAAATTTTGACAAAATTTTCTATAGAAATAAAACTTTAACAAAATTTTCTATAGAAATAAAATTTTGTCAAAATTTTCTATAGAAATAAATGATGAGCCTGTCCACCTTGCATGCAAACGGTTTTCGGCCGAACGAAAAACAAACATTTTTCTATCCTTAGAAATGTAGGTAAGACTTCTGAGTATTTCAAAGAGGCATTGCATGTTATATGGCATGCTTTTCAGACCCGGCTATTAAGAAGAGATCCTTTGTCACTGAGCCTAACATGGACACAATGACATGTGTTACCGTTGTGCAACTTTAGTGGCAAATTTGCCACTTTTTTTCAAGCGTTGATACCTTTATGCGACTTTTTTTGTTGTGCGACTAAATGGTTTACATTTTTGTGACACCTTTTCGTCACATTGTGCCACTTTTTTATTAATTATTTTATAATTTAATATATTTTGTTATTTTTATGCCAAATTCTGAAATAACCGACTGTATCAATATCTGTTGAAATACCCTACGGGAAATTGGTGCAAATTGCTACTAAAGGATAAAGGATGATAGGTCACAGGACTGGCATCAGTGTTCCAGTTTGTCGCAACTTTTTAATTTTTATATATTTTATTGATTTCTATACTCTCTTGATATTAAAATCTTATTGGATCCAACCATTTTCTGAAATACAAATATCAGAATAATCTATTGTTCCATACATTCCAAATGGTTTTACTTTCTGGTGGAGAGTTTGTCCCAGATTAGTTCATAAGGGCCTGTCTATAGTGTAATCCTACTATCCCACCTCAGTAATGCTTGTGACATTTCGGACTCGGCTATAAAAAGGAGGTCCCTTGTCATTGAGCTTAACAGGGAAGAAGTTCACCAATGTGGTATCACAATGGACTGAATAGTCTAAGTGACCCTGATATATCTGGCTGCCACCTAACCTAACCTACTAAGTTGTCCTAGGACGCGTCCTTTGGAATGAGTGTAAGACGTGTTCTAAAGTGTAAATTTACCCCGTCACAAATCCATGTTAAAGTGACCGGTACTTTCCATACGTTTTGACCAGAACTGGGACTAGTCCATACACACCAGGAACTAATTCTGTACCGGTCCTGGGGTTAATCCACTTCCCGTAGGGTATTTCTAGCAACATAAGTAAGTAGGACAGTTTTATACATAGTATAGCTAGTTTTTTTTTTTTTTGTTTTTGCTCCCAAATTGGCTCTAAGTTTCATCTCGAAACAATCATGTTACAACATAATTATACATTCATTGAATTGTATCACACAATTGTGGGTGGAATAAAATTAACATCTAAAACTATCATAAAATTTTATGACCACAAAATCAATGCCATAGAATGTCTACATGAAAGCAAACAACAAAATATGCAAACCATAAAATCCTATATGAGTAAACAACTAAAATTCAAATGTTTCATAAAATTATATAAAATTTCTAGCACACGATCATATTTCCCATACCTTAAGAGAATAAATAAAATATTTTTAACATCATTGCTTGTGGTGCTAACATCACTTTAGATTAAGATAACAAAGCCCAAGTCACGTAAATCTAAACTTAACACAATAAAGTGGTATAAATAACACTTGAAGAAGACTCTCTAAATTGAGGGCTAGAAATCGCAGCATAGTCATCATCATTATTTCAAGGGCAATGCGACAGATATTTAAACACTACAGATTATTGGTTTAATTAATTAACTAAGAAAAACTAGTGGATGTGGTTGGGGTGGATAGTGTTATAGAGCGGGGTCCGAAGCAGGTTTTTTTGGCCGAAGCCGATTATTTTCCTCCAATTTGTAATTAAAGAAATTTGGTGTGGGGTTTGGGAGTTTTGACCGAGACAAATTCAACACTGGGACAAATCAATATCAAATAAATTATTCAAAAAGCTTCGGCTTCGGTTAATCGGTCTCTTAACGCCGAAGGCCGATTCGTGGCCGATTATCGATTTTTGGCCGAATGCCGAAGCCGATGCTTCGGCCGAGCTCTAATTTAAAGAGTCTTCTTCAAGTGTTATTTATACCACTTTATTGTGTTAAGTTTAGATTTACGTGACTTGGGCTTTGTTATCTTAATCTAAAGTGATGTTAGCAATAGTGTTAAAAATATTTTATTTTTTCTCTTAAGGTATGGGAAATATGATCGTGTGCTAGAAATTTTATATAATGTATTTTGTTGGTTTAAATTAAAGTATTTAATTAAATTTATTTAATAATTTATTAAAATTTTATGTAGTTTAGAAAAATTTAATCTACACAGAAAATTTAATAAATTTAAATTTAATCTACACAGAAAAAAATTCCGTAGTTAAACTAACGCTAAATTTAACATATTTTTATTGCAAACGAAAATTTTTGTTGGTAGTTAAATTTTATTATTTTTTTCGAAATTTTCCAGAGCTTAATGAAAAATTATCTTTTTCAGTATGTCTCAAACATTTTATGAATCAATTTTTTTATAAATTCTATAAGGTCCTTACCATCAACTACGAAATATGTATATATATGACATCGTACCTGCAATGAAAGCAAATTGAAAGAGAAATATGAATTATTATTAATAAACAACTAAGGAAAGTCTAAAGTCGGGCGGGGCCGACTATATTATACCCTGCACCACTTTGTAGATGTAAATTTTCGATACCATATCACATCCGTCAAATGTGTTGGGTTTGTCCCAAATACATACATTTAAATATCACTCGATCTGGACAGAATTTGATAGACTTCTACAAAATCTATAGACTCAAAATTTAAGTCGGCTAATGCACTAGGGCGGAACACTATGTTAGTAAAAAAATATGGGAAACATTTAAATCTGAAGCAATTTTAAGGAAACTTCGCAAAAGTTTATTTATGATTTATCGCTCGATATATATGTATTAGAAGTTTAGGAAAATTAGATTAATTTTTACAACTTTTCCACCAAGCAGTGGCGATTTTACAAGGAAAATGTTGGTATTTTGACCATTTTTTGTCGAAATCAGAAAAACATATATATGGGAGCTGTATCTAAATCTGAACCGATTTCAATCAAATTTGGCACGCATAGCAACAATGCTAATTTTACTCCCTGTTCAAAATTTCAACTAAATCGCAGTTAAAAATTGGCCTCTGTGGTCATATGAGTGTAAATCGGGCGAAAGAAATATATGGGAGATATATCTAAATCGGAACCGATTTCAACCAAATTTGGCACGTATAGCTACAATGCTAATTGTACTCCCTGTGCAAAATTTCGATTAAATCGGAGTAAAAGATTGGCCACTGTGGTCATATGAGTGTAAATTGGGGGAACGATATATATGGGAACTATATCTAAATCTGAACCGATTTCAATAAAATTTGGCACACTTGACTATAGTTCTAATTGTTCTTTTTGTGCAAAATTTTAAGCAACTTAGGGCAAAACTCTGGCTTCTGGGGCCATATAAGTCCATATCGGGCGAAATATATATATGGGAGTTATATCTAAATCTGAACCGATTTCTTCCAAAATCAATAGGGTTCTATTCTGAGCCAAAACACATACTTGTGCCAAATTTGAAGTCGATTGGACTAAAACTGCGACCTAGACTTTGATTACAAAAATGTGTTCACGGACAGACGGACATGGCTATATCGACTCAGGAGCCCACCCTGAGCATTTTTGCCAAAGACACCATGTGTCTATCTCGTCTCCTTCTGGGTGTTGCAAACATATGGACTAACTTATAATAACCTGTTATATAGTGTGGTGCAGGGTATAAATATACTGTTTGTAAGTGTGTAAATTACGTAAAAATATCCGCAACCACGAGAAAATAATCCCCACTTTGGGGAAAAATCCCCTAATCTGACAACACTGTGGAGTCGAGTCAATTTTGCTCGACTCCGACTCCAGCATAACAGTTTGGCTGATAAGTCCCCGGTCTGACACATAGATGGCGTCGCTAGTATTAAATGCATATTATTTTTATATAGTACTAACCTTCAAATGATTCGTGTCAAAGTTTGGCGTCTGTAAGTCTATTAGTTTGTGAGATAGAGCGTCTTTTGTGAAGCAACTTTTGTTATTGTGAAAAAAAGAATGGAAAACAAGTATATACGGCCGTAAGTTCGGCCAGGCCGAAGCTTATGTACCCTCCATCATGGATTGCGTAGCAACACTGCAATCCACAATCGAATTACTTAAGTTGCGGTAACGCTTGCCGATGGCAAGGTATCTTAAAACCTCCTAACACCATCTTCTAAATTGTATGTAAGTCCATACGTGGTATATATTAAATCAAAAAGATCGATCTAATACGTATATAATTCAGTTTGACAAAGTAGACATAAAATTTTGACAAAATTTTCTACAGAAATAAAATTTTAACAAAATTTTCTATAGAAATACAATTTTCACAAAATTTTCTATAGAAATAAAAATTTTCACAAAATTTTCTATAGAAAGAAAAATTTTGACAAAAATTTCTACAGAAATAAAATTTTAACAAAATTTTCTATAGAAATAAACTTTTGACCAAATTTTCTATAGAAATAAAATCTTGGTAGATTATTTTTGGCTCGAGTGGCAACCATGATTATGAACCGAATAAAATTTGAACAAAATTTTCTATAGAAATAAAATTTTGACAAAATTATCTATAGAAATAAAATTTTGACAATGATGAAAATTTTATTATGAACCGAATAAAATTTTAACAAAATTTTCTCTAGAAATAAAATTTTCTATAGAAATAAAATTTTGACAAAATTTTCTATAGAAATAAAATTTTGGTAGATTATTTTTGGCTCTAGTGGCAACCATGATTATGAACCGATATGGACCAATTTTTGTGTGATTGGACCAATTTTGGTATGGTTGTTAGCGACCATATACGTTCCTAATTTGAACCGGATCGAATGAATTTTGCTCCTCCAAGAGGCTCCGGAGGTCAAATCTGGAGAACGTTTTATATGGGGGCTATATATAATTATGGACCGATATGGACCAATTCTGGCACGGTTATTAAAGATCATATACTAACACCATGTTCCAAATTACAACCGGATTGGATGAAATTTGCTTCTCTTGGAAGCAAATGGAAGCAAATCCCAAGCCAAATCTGGGGATCGGTTTATATGGGGGCTATATATAATTATGAACCGATGTGGACCAATTTTTGCATGGTTGTTAGAGACCATATACCAACATTATGTACCAAATTTCAGCCGGATCGGATGAAATTTTCTTCTCTTTGAGGCTCCGCAAGCCAAATCTGGGGATCGGTTTATATGGGGGCTATATATAATTATGGACCGATGTGGACCAATTTTTGCATGGTTGTTGGAGACCATATACTAACACCATGTACCAAATTTCAGCCGGATCGGATGAAATTTACTTCTCTTTTAGGCTCCGCAAGCCAAATCTGGGGATCGGTTTATATGGGGGCTATATATAATTACGGATCGATGTGGACCAATTTTTGCATGGTTGCTAGAGACCATATACCAACACCATATACCAAATTTCAGCTGGATCGGATGAAATATGCTTCTGTTAGAGGCTCCACAAGCCAAATCTGAGGGTCCCTTTATATGGGGGCTATACGTAAAAGTGGACCGATATGGCCCATTTTCAATACCATCCGACCTACATCCATAACAACTACTTGTGCCAAGTTTCAAGTCGATAGCTTGTTTCGTTCGGAAGTTAGCATGATTTCAACAGACGGACGGACGGACGGACATGCTTAGATCGACTCAGATTTTCACCACGACCCAGAATATATACTTTATGGGGTCTTAGAGCAATATTTCGATGTGTTACAAACGGAATGACAAAGTTAATATACCCCCACCCTATGATGGAGGGTATAAAAAGGAATTTCGCGTTTTTAATAAAATACTGTTTTCTGAAGGGGAAGAATACGGGGAAGCAAAAACTTGGCTTTATAATGAGTTTCCGGACTCTGCCCCAGGGAAATCAAAAATAATTGATTGGTATGCAAAATTCAAGCGTGGTGAAATGAGCACGGAGGACGGTGAACGCAGTGGAAGCCCGAAAGAGGTGGTTACCGACGAAAACATAAAAAAAAATCCACAAAATGATTTTGATTGACAGTAAAATGAAGTTGATCGAGATAGCAGAGGCCTTAAAGATATCAAAGGAACGTGTTGGTCATATCATTCATCAATATTTGGATATACGGAAGCTCTGTGCAAAATGGGCGCCGCTCGAGCTCACATTTGACCAAAAACAACAACGTGTTGATGATTCTGATCGGTGTTTGCAGCTGTTAACTCGTAATACACCCGAGTTTTTCCGTCGATATGTGACAATGGATGAAACATGGCTCCATCATTACACTCCTGAGTCCAATCGACAGTCGGCTGAGTGGACAGCGACCGGTGAACCGTCTCCGAAGCGTGGAAAGACTCAAAAGTCCGCTGGCAAAGTAATGGCCTCTGTTTTTTGGGATGCGCATGGAATAATTTTTATCGATTATCTTTAGAAGGGAAAAACCATCAACAGTGACTAATCTATGGCGTTATTGGAGTACTACCAAAATGGTATCAAAAAATTGGAAGGTCGTTATAATCGTTGTATCGCTCTTGAAGGGAACTATGTTGAATAATAAAAACGAATTTTGACAAAAAATGTGTTTTTCTTTGTTAGACCGGGGACTTATCAGCCAACCTGTTATTCACTTTAAATGGCGATAGAATTAAAGTTAAATACAAAAGTATGCAACCTATAGAGGGGGCAGTGTACACCTATATGCCAAAGAGAGATTTTCACTTTCATTTTGTACAGTGGTCATATTTGGCTTTAATTTTAACTCGATAACCACTTAATGTGAAAATATAATAAAATATTCAGCAGTTAGTAAAATCTCTTAAAATGAAACTAAGCCCCAAAAAAAAATCGGCAAAATTAAAAAAAAAAACTCTAAAATTTCCTTTCTGTCCTTTTTCTTTACAATGTACGCCTTTTGTATGGTGTAAGTCTTTGAAATTAAGCCACAACTATATAGCAAGTTAATGATAAAATCATCATCATCTCATCGTCATACTTAAATTGAAATACAATAAAGTCTCAGCAACATCATTGACCCTGTCTGTGTCCAGTTGTGAGAGGGAGTATTATATCCCTTTTGTGGGTGTGTGCGTATGTGTGTGTGTACGCGCGCCTGGGTGTACTTCAATGTACAAGGTAGTGGTGGGAATGATTTATGTGGTGACTTGGGATAAAAAACAGAAATGTCTTTGTTTATGCTGAAGCATTATTTTCGCTCTCTCTCTCCCTCGCTCATCGTTAGCCCACCAAATCTTTATTTTAGGTCTTTTTTTTTGGACTTTCTTTTGTATATGGCAAAGGGGATAATGCATTTAAGTATCATCATATTTTCTTAAGAATTAAGAAGGGCAAGGTATTTCGATATGAATCTAAGGCGTTAGTCCTTGTGCTCAAATAGAGTGAATTTTCGCAACAAAAGGAAATTTTTGATAAAAGGACATGGTGAGGTTTAGTTTTTCTCGCTGGCTGAATGCTGACAAATTGCTGTTGTACTCCAAAGATTTAGTTATGCTTGTCATAGAGAGTGAATGAATACGATTTTTTTCTTGAGGGTTATTTTTGTGAAAAAATGGAAACTGGGCATTTTTGGCTGGACATAATAAAACATTGGATGCTGTGCAAGGTGTGACAGATGTTACGATATTTAGGAATTTTGCGTAAAACCGTATGCATTACAAATACTTGTTATGAAAAAAACACAAATGGATTCTTAATATCGCGAAACAAATAAATGGAAGATTACGGTAAAAATCTCTGAAGCAAAAACACATCACAATGTGTAGTTATTTTGATGACTCATGTAGGGATAAATAAATTCATATATGAATATTCGTTTCAGCGCCAACTATATGTGTAAAAATGAGTTACATTACAGATCCAAAAATAATATTTGCGATATAAACCTCCAGAAAAATAATCCCCAAAATATTTCCAATTACAAAGTCGATTGAAGTTGTTGTTTTTTTTTAATAACAAATTAATTGATACAATAAACTTTTTAATCAAGATAGAAACATTAAGCTAATTAAGCCACTGATTGATTTTTTTTAATTTTTAATTAAAAAATTAATTGATACAATTACATTTTTAAACAAACTCGGAAAAATAAGTCAGTTATGGTAATAGTGATGGTATTTTTTTGGTTTAAAATTTTTTTTTTCAATTTTTTAATCAAACTAAAACACAAAGTCAGATAAGAAAGTAATTTAAATACACAATTTGTATACCCTACACCATAAGAAGGGGGGGGGGAGGGATATATTAACTTTGTCATTCCGTTTGTAACACATCGAAATATTTCTCTAAGACCCCATAAATTATATATTCTGGGTCGTGGTGAAATTCTGGTCGATCTAAAGGGTGATACGGTCAAAATTTGGTCAATATAAACTTGACGTATTTCTTTCAATTTTGCATTTAAAAACCCTGAACACCCCTCATTCTGAAGGTGTGTGTGTGTAGAATGTTGCTCCTATTTTGATTTTGGAATTCACTCTTCAGTTGTCAAAATGCCGTCCAAGCAAGAAGAGCAGCGTATCAAAATTTTGCTCGCGCATGGCGAAAATCCGAGCTACTCGCACGCAAAGCTGGCAAAATCGCTAAAAGTTGCCAAATCAACCGTTACAAATGTAATTAAAGTGTTTGGGGAAAGTTTGTCGACAGCCAGGAAGTCTGGATCGGGGGGAAATCGAAAACCGGAAGCCGCTGAGACGACAAAGAGAGTTGCCGGTAGTTGCAAGCGAAACCCTAACCTCTCTCTCCGAGATGCCGCAAATAAGCTGGGTGTATCGTCTACAACCGTGCATCGAGCCAAAAAAACGAGCCAGACTATCGACTTACAAGAAGGTAGTGACTCCAAATCGCGATGATAAACAAAATACGACGGCCAAAGCGCGATCCCCGACAATGCTGACGAAGTTTGACTGCGTGGTAATGGACGACGAAACCTACGCCAAAGCCGACTACAAGCAGCTTCCGGGACAGGAGTTTTATACGGCAAAAGAAAGAGGAAAGGTAGCAGATTTTTCAAGCACATAAAACTGTCAAAGTTCGCAAAGAAATATCTGGTTTGGCAAGCCATCTGTACTTGTGGATTGAAAAGCAGCATTTTCATACCTTCCGGGACTGTCAACCAAGAAATTTACGTGAAAGAGTGTTTGAATAAACGTCTGCTGCCTTTCCTGAAGAAACACGGTAGTTCCGTACTGTTTTGGCCGGATTTGGCATCTTGCCATTACGGTAAAAAGGCCATGGAGTGGTACGCCGCCAACAACGTGCAGGTGGTTCCCAAGGACAAGAACCCTCCCAACACGCCAGAGCTCCGCCCAATTGAGAAATACTGGACTATTGTCAAGCGGAACCTAAAGAAGACCAAAAAACTGCTAAGGACGAGCAGCAGTTCAAAGCAAACTGGCTTTCTGCGGCGAAGAAGGTGGACAAGGTGGCTGTACAAAATCTGATGGCAGGTGTCAAGCGTGAGGCCCGGCAATTCGGATTTGGAAAAGCGAAAGCCTAACTGAATATTTTTCCTGAATTTTATACTAATTGAACTTGAAAAAGAAATTTAATTTGATTTATTAAATAAACGATTTCACCGATTTATACGCGTTTTCCCTTGAACAAATTTTGACCGTATCACCCTCTAAGCATGCCCGTCCGTCCGCCTATTGAAATCACGCTCACTTCCGAACGAAACAAGCTATCGGCTTGAAACTTGGTACAAGTAGTTGTTATTGATGTAGGTCGGATGGTATTGCAAATTGGCCATATCGGTCCACTTTTACCTATAGCCCCCATATAAACGGACCCTCAGATTTGGCTTGCGAAGTCTCAAAGAGAAACAAATATCATTCGATCCGCTTGAAATTTGGTACATGATGTTGGTATATGGTCTCTAGCAATCATGCAAAAAATTGGTCCACATCGGTTCACAATTATATATAGCCCCCATATAAACCGATCCCCAGATTTGGCTTGCGGAGCCTCTAAAAGAAGCATATTTCATCCGATTCGGTTGAAATTTGGAACATGGTGTTAGTATATGGTCTCTAATAACCGTGCCAGAATTGGTCAATATCGGTCCATATTTATATATAGCCCCCATATAAACCTTTCTGCAGATTTGACCTCCGGAGCCTCTTGGAGGAGCAAAATTCATCCGATCCGGTTCAAATTTAGAACGTGGTGTTAGTATATGGCCGCTAACAACCATACCAAAATTGGTCCATATGGGTCTATAGTTATATATAGCCGATCTCCAAACACACAAGAATTGGTCCATATCGGTTCATAATCATGGTTGCCACTCGAGCCAAAAATAATCTACCAACATTTTATTTCTATAGAAAATTTTGTGAAAATTGTATTTCTATAGAAAATTTTGTTAAAATTTTATTTCTATAGAAAATTTTGTTAAAATTTTATTTCGTTAGAATTTTACTTTTTTTTTTATAGTTAATTAAATTTTTAATTGACGTCGATGATTGATACTATCATCTCTGTGATTGAAGACATTTCAATTAAAAATTAACTGGGTCAATTAATTTCGTGATTGAATCCACAGTAATGGGGCATATACTACGTAACAGAGAGAAATGTGACCACTGTGATCAAACGGAATAACAACGGACACACAGATTTATATGTGAACGATAGATCTGTAGTCCTTATGCGATGATAAAAACGGCTACTACACAGAAAAAAATTATACGAAAGTTTTTCCAATTAAAGTCTTAATTGAGTATTAAAAAATATTCAATTAAAATTTTAATTGATTCAACAAATTTTTTAATTGAAACAAAAATCAATCACAAAAATTAATAGTATCAATTAAATTTTTAATTTGATCAATTAATTTTTTAATTGACGATATCATTTCTGTGATTGAAGACATTTCAATTAAAAAACTAATTGGATCAACTAATTTCGTGATTGAATCAGAAATTTTTTGTGTGTACAAAATGTGTTTGGCATTCCCAGTATTTGGCCTACAAAAATGTGGAGGTGCTGCTCCTCGAGAGTAATGGCCAATTTTTTCCCAGGATAACAAATAAAAATAGAAAGAGATCAGCATCCAAATTTATATGTGAAATAAAATGAAGTTACCACTTTAAAAACATAAAAATTTGTTGTTTTCATATAATTTTTTGAAGTCCTATCATTCCTTTAGGTTTGGGGCTAATTTCCATGGGGCCAATATTCATAGCGCATAACAGGGTGCAACCCTTTATTTCAAATATCAGGAGTGATATCTGACGTGGGGCCATATTTGCTTGGTTTCCTCACAATTCTCCCATCGGATATTCACCATCATAACAGAGCTTTTGGATAGTCGGTAAAGTACATCCAAAAATGTTGTTTCAGAGATCGACCTCATTTTCAATTCACAAGAAGCTCTCGGCAGACGTGAAATTTGCGATAAAATATTTGCAAGTATTGTTCAAATCAAAACAAAAATTGAAAATGTTAAGACAAACCTTGTTTTCTTAAGTTTATCTTAATTTTTAAAACGAAATTGAAAATACTGAAATAGCATCTCGTCTGAAGAACTGATGTAAACTGAATGAAGCATATGCTTAAAAACATGACTTCCGCTCTATGCCAGGCCCATGTAAAATTCATTGCTTCTGGGCCAAGTGGTACACACCACTTCCGTATCCAATTTCATTTCTTGTTTGGCTACGCTTTTTTTGCTGGGTATTTATGCCAACATTTATAAAAACATGTACATTACTTCTGAACCAACTTGCCATCTTTTTATTGCTAATACTTCAGTCTGAAAAACACAAAAGTGATAATCTTTTCGTGACTTTATGTCCAAGTCTTTGGAGTAAACTCAAAAATCATCCAATTTGGAGAAAAATTGATCACGAAAAAAATCTACAAAATTAAAAAAAAACCAGTAAGGAAAGTCTAAAGTCGGGCGGGGCCGACTATATTATACCCTGCACCACTTTGTAGATCTAAATTTTCGATACCATATCACATCCGTCAAATGTGTTGGGGGCTATATATATAAAGGTTTGTCCCAAATACATACATTTAAATATCACTCGATCTGGAAGAATTTGATAGACTTCTACAAAATCTATAGACTCAAAATTTAAGTCGGCTAATGCACTAGGGTGGAACACAATGTTAGTAAAAAAATATGGGAAACGTTTAAATCTGAAGCAATTTTAAGGAAACTTCGCAAAAGTTTATTTATGATTTATCGCTCGATATATATGCATTAGAAGTTAAGGAAAAATAGAGTAATTTTTACAACTTTTCGACTAAACAGTGGCGATTTTACATGGAAAATTTTGGTATTTTGACCATTTTTGTCGAAATCAGAAAAACATATATATGGGAGCTATATCTAAATCTGAACCGATTTCAACCAAATTTGGCACGCATAGCTACAATGCTAATTCTACTCCCTGTGCAAAATTTCAACTAAATCGGAGTTAAAAATTGGCCTCTGTGGTCATATGAGTGTAAATCGGGCGAAAGCTATATATGGGAGCTATATCTAAATCTGAACCGATGCCAACCAAATTTGCCACGGATAGCAACAATGCTAATTCTACTCCCTGTGCAAAATTTCAACTAAATCGGAGCAAAAAATTAGTCTCTGTGGTCATATGAGTGTAAATCGGGCGAAAGCTATATATGGGAGCTATATCTAAATCTGAACCGATTTCAACCAAATTTGGCACGCTTAGCTACAATGCTCATTCTACTCCCTGTGCAAAATTTCAATTAAATCGGAGCAAAAAATTGGCCTCTGTGGGCAAATGAGTGTAAATCGGGCGAAAGCTATATATGGGAGCTATATCTAAATCTAAACCGATTTCCACCAAATTTGACACGCATAGCTACAATGCTAATTCTACTCCCTGTGCAAAATTTCAACTAAATCGGAGCAAAAAATTGGCCTCTGTGGTCATATGAGTGTAAATCGGGCGAAAGCTATATATGGGAGCTATATCTAAATCTGAACCGATTTCAAACAAATTTGGCACGCTTAGCTACAATGCTCATTCTACTCCCTGTGCAAAATTTCAATTAAATCGGAGCAAAAAATTGGCCTCTGTGGTCATTCGAGTGTAAATCGGGCGAAAGCTATATATGGGAGCTATATCTAAATCTGAACCGATTTCAACCAAATTTGACACGCATAGCTACAATGCTAATTCTACTCCCTGTGCAAAATTTCAACAAAATCAGAGCAAAAAATTGGCCTCTGTGGGCAAATGAGTGTAAATCGGGCGAAAGCTATATATGGGAGCTATATCTAAATCTGAACCGATATGGCTGATATTTTACAAGTTTTTCGAGACCCATAAAATATTCGGATGTACGGAATTTGAGGAAGATCGGTTGATATACACGCCAATTATGACCAGATCGGTGAAAAATATATATGGCAGCTATATCTAAATCTGAACCGATTTTTTCCAAAATCAATAGGGATCGTCTTTGAGCCGAAACAGGACCCTATACCAAATTTTAGGACAATCAGACTAAAACTGCGAGCTGTACTTTGCACACAAAAATACATCAACAGACAGACAGACGGACAGACAGACAGACAGACAGACAGACAGACAGACAGACAGACAGACAGACAGACAGACAGACGGACATCGCTAAATCGACTCAGAATTTAATTCTAAGACGATCGGTATACTAAACGATGGGTCTCAGACTTTTCCTTCTTGGCGTTACATACAAATGCACAAACTTATTATACCCTGTACCACAGTAGTGGTGAAGGGTATAAAAACTATTATTCAAAATTTTGAATCGATTTCATTTATATCAAGTATTGCAACTCAGTACAACTCTGTCTGCACCACTGTACAAAAGATAAACTAATACCACTGAAGATATAGACATCTAAAGAATCCAAAAGAAAAAAAATCTACATAAGTCTTAATGAAGAAGGTCGCTTCATGGAGTTCTATGTTTTTGTTTCGGTTAATTTTTTTCTTCTTCTTCAAAGAGACAATGGTCAAGCTTTGTCCTCAGTTGCCTATTCAATTGACGATGAAACTTGAAAATTATGTTCCTCTGGATTGCCAAAGCAAGCGGATTTGTTCTCTAATGCTAAGAGGGATTTAATGTCAATCAAAAGGATAAAAAAATTGTCATTGTAGATTTCTTCTATTCTATTTGGGTGTCCTGTAATTGTGGGGATTTTCGTGGCATATTCGAGGTACTTAACAAACATTATTTACGCAGTGTAACACAATTTATTCCGGATGAAAAAGTTTATATTTTTTTTTTGTTTGTGATGTCAAAATGATAAGAGTTTATGGAAAAAGTAAAAGTTTTGCAATATCTTACAAAATTTTATGTGATAACGTGAACCCATTAAAGACAAACATTTGCCTCAAAAACATTTTTGATCACATAAAAATGGGGAATTTACGTTAAAAGGCAGTTGGGGACTTTATGTGACTTATACTTGTAGCGAATGAAGAACTTATCTTCTTTATAAGCAATTATAGATGTCCAATGACCATCAAAAGCCTGATAAACTTAAATTGGAAAATATCAATGCCAAGAGATGGACCGATTGAAAAACTCATTGCGAAAATTTAATGACTTACTTTCCCAAAGGAATAAAATGAGCAGTTTAACAGCATTAAATGATAGCAAGAAGAAAATCACTTTCTATACTTTGAGAGAAACCCGAAAACAGAAGAAATATTATTTTGGCTAAATTTTAAGTAAATAAAACTATTGGAGACAATCGTTGTAACGCTTTCCAGCAACAAACATGGAAGTGCTCAGCTTGTTACTACCTTAATAAAATAATTTTGTCAAAATGTTATTGTTTATAGAAAACTTTATCAAAATTTTTTTCTATAAAAAATTTTGTCATAATTTTATTTCTATTGAAAATTTTGTCAAAATTTTATCTCTATAGAAAATTTTGTTTAAATTTTATTTCTATTGAAAATTTTGTCAAAATTTTATCTCTATAGAAAAAGTTCTCAATATTTTATTTGTATAGAAAAGTTTGACAAAATATTATTTTTATAGAACAGTTTGTCAAAATATTATTCTGTATAGAAAATTTTATCTAATTTTAAAATTTTGTCAAAATGTTTAAGCTTAAAACCATGCATTGACTAAACTACAAATGTAGCTTAACCAACAGAGGAAAAGTATGCTTGTCAAATTTATTTGGGCAAAGCCCTATAGACTGCAAGATGGTTAGATGTACAGCTTTTTCGGAACTACCACATTCCTCATCAGCATCATCTACTTGCAACAAAACTATCAACCAATTATCAGAATAAATTCGGGTAATTCACAGTCGACCGTAGCCGACTATCAAACTTTTTTAGGATGGTTCAAGTGTAGTTCATTTTGGGTTGAGTGAATTACCCGAATTTATTCTGATAATTGGTTGATAGTTTTGTTGCAAGTAGAGGTTGCTGATGAAGAATGTGGTAATTCCGAAACAGCTGTACATCCAACCATCTTGCAGTCTATAGGGCTTTGCCCAAATAAATTTGACAAGCATACTTTTCCTCTGTTGGTTAAGCTACATTTGTAGTTTAGTCAATGCACGGTTTTAAGCTGAAATCAAAAACAACAATAATGATTGAAGAGAAACCAACAATAACAAACAAAACGAAAGAAAATTTTATTTCTATAAAAATTTTATCAACATTTTATTTCTATAGAAAATTTTGTCAAAATTTTATTTTTATAGAAAATTGTGTCAAAATTATTTTTCTTTAGGAAATTGTGTCAAAATTTTATTTCTATAGGAAATTTGACGAATTTTTATTTCTATAGAAAATTTTGACAAAATTTTATTTCTATAGAAAATTTTGACAAAATATTATTTTTTATCAATCAATCAAATTTTATCAATATTTTATTTTTATAGAAAATTTTCTCAAAAATTAATTTCTATAGAAAATTTTGTCAAAATTGTATTTCTATAGAAAACTTTGTCAAAATTGTATTTATATAAAAAACTTTGTCAAATTGTATTTCTATAGAAAATTTTGACAAAATTTTATTTCTATAGGAAATTGTGTAAAAATTTTATTTCTATAGAAAATTTTACGAATTTTTATTTCTATAGAAAATTTTGACTAAATTTTATTTCTATAGAACATTTTGTCAAAATATTATGTTGTATAGATAATTTTATCAAAATTTATTTTTTTAGAACATTTTTTCAATATTTTATTTCTATAAAAAATTTCCTCAAAATGTAATTTCTACAGAAAATTTTGTCGAAATTTTATTTCTATAAAAATGTTGTCAACATTTAATTTCTATACAACATTTTGTCAAAATTTTATTACTATAGGAAATTGTATCAAAATTTTATTTCTATTGTGTCAAAATTTTATTTCTATAGAAAATTTGACGAATTTTTATTTCTATAGAAAATTTTGACAAAATTTTATTTCTACGTAAAATTTTTGCAAAATTTTATTTCTATGGAAAGTTTTTGCAAAATTTTATTTTTACAGAAAATTTTGTCCAAATTTTATTTCTATAGAAAATTTTTGCAAAATTTTATTTCTATAGAAAACTTTGTCAAAATTGTATTTCTTTAAAAAATTTTGTCAAAAAATTATTATTTATTTCTATAGAAATGTTTTCAAAATTTTATTACTACAGAAAATTTTGTCTCTATAGAAAATATCAAAATTTTATCTCTATAGAAAATTTTGTCAAAATTTTATCTCTATAGAAAATTTTGTCAAAATTTTATCTCTATAGAAAATTTTGTCAAAATTTTATCTCTATAGAAAATTTTGTCAAAATTTTATCTCTATAGAAAATTTTGTCAAAATTTTATCTCTATAGAAAATTTTGTCAAAATTTTATCTCTATAGAAAATTTTGTCAAAATTGTATCTCTATAGAAAATTTTGTCAAAATATTATTTTGTATAGACAATTTTTTTCAAAAAGCTATTTTTTATAGAAAATTTTGTCAACATTTTATTTCTATAGAAAATTCTTTCAAAATTGTATTTCTATACAATATTTTCTCAAAATTGTATTTCTATAGAAAATTCTGTCAAAATTTTATTTCTATAGAAAATTTTCTCAAAATTTTATTTCTATAGAAATTTTTTTCAAAATAGAAAATTTTGACAAAATTTTATTTCAATAGAAAATTTTGAAAAAAAAATTAATTATATAGAACATTTTGTATAAAAAAACATTTTGTACAGGAAATTTTATCAAAATTTTATTTCTTAAGGTGGGTATTAAGTTCGAGTTTAGCCGCTAAAATCGTCATTTTTCACGATTACTTTTCTTTAATAATCCAATTTAAGGAATATAAACTTTGCGAAAATTTGCTTTGGGATATTCCCCAGAAAGTTATAATGAAATCTGCGACAAATATGTATAATTTTATGACGTTTTTTACTCATTTAGTTTTTACTTTAGTGAAAATTAGCGGCTAAACTCGAACTTAATACCCACCTTTATAGAACATTTTGTCAATATTTTATTTCTATAGAAAATTTGGTCAAAATTTAATTTCTATAGAAGATTCTGTCAAAATTGTATTTCTATAGAAAACTTTGTCAAAATTTTTACTGAAGACTATGGAAATTCGTATTAGCTAGCGATGGAACATGTGTAGATTGGTATCTGGCGTTTTCTGTTCAATAACTTAGTAAGCTCGTATGAAAATTGTAATATGTAGAATAATTAAATTTGTTATGAAACCACCTTGCATCGATATTAGGCTAAAATAAAAAAAATGTTTCTCTGCTAATGTTTTTGGAACAATCTCTTTGGATCGAGAAGGTTCAGCGGTTAAAACTAGAAGTGCCCATATGTAATAGGTACTTTTAGTTAATGTGGTATCACAATGAACTGAATAGTCTAAGTGAGCATGAATCTTAATCGGGCCGCCACTTTAACCTAACCTAACCTTTCTCTTCTAATCTTGTAGCAGTATTTGTAGGGTCATATTCATATTATCTGGGCTAAAAAAGATTGTAGAAAATATCTTCTACGTATGATTGGGAAGCCAATTTCTTTATGTTTACCTCCATAAATGTTTAATTATTTTAATAGATTTCTCATCACTTGTGTTTCTCCGATTTTGGCATTTTATGACTTGTGAAAAATATAAAAAAATATTTGGCAATCTTTTTTGAAATGCATCTTGCATATAGAATATGTAAATAATTTTTTGCCGTCTAAATGTCTATCAGAAAAAATTGCTTTTGCTCATATAAGCCGCTTAATATTTCAATCATTCAAGCATTGTTCATTTATTTTCAAAGTCAGACATTATGGCTCGTTCATCATTCCAAATCTGATCAAAAGAAAAAATATGTGAGCAAGAAATATGAAAAATACCATGAAGATATTTGATGCAAACATTTAAAGGGTAATGAGAATGAGAGAAACTAAATGTAAATGGGGAAAAATTCATAGTCAAGGCTAATCCAATTTTCTGAAATATATAAAGAGTAAAATAAAGCACAGGACGATGAACAAGAAATTCTTGGAAGTCGTTATGGGCATTTAAAGAATTATTTTTGTTGGATATTAAAAGTGTCTAGGCAATATAATATATTTCAATATATATATTTACTTTTAAAACCGATAGTGTATAAGATTTTTTTGTTTACATACTAAAGTCAATTTTGCTAGGTTTTTTTGATGTAGTTTAATGGAATTGCATTTGAAGCAATTTCTTGCAAATACATTAAATTGTATTTAATTCAATTAAATTTATTCTGGTTATGTTTCAATTGATTTTTCTATTAGAAATTTTTAACTTTTCTATTTTACCTATCTACAGTCAAACAAAGTTTACTTGGATTCAAAGAGTTTAACTTTGCCGGCGCTATGAATATGAGCCCCATGCAAATTAGCCCCATAACCTAAATGAATTAGGATCCCATGGTAAATTATATGGTAAACAACAACACCAAGTTATTATGTTTTTGGGAAGTACCTTCATTTTATTTTTGGGACTCTTTGCATTATGAAAATAAACCCTAATTGCATTTTTGTTATTGTGCTTCGTTTTCAAGAGGGGTCTTTTTTCGAATTATGGGATTTGACAATAGTTGATTTATTGAGTGACTTTCTACTGTGGACAGAGTCCAAAGTGAACTAAGGCAATTCTCAAGAGATTCGTACTGTGGTGGTGATCATTAAATGTAGGACACAAATTTTGTAAATTTGCGTCCCTACGTTAAAGTTGCATGTCTTTGAACTAAGGCTAATTTTCCTTAAAGTAAAGAAAATCATTTTTGATTTAAAGAGATTGTCCTTAAATTAACTGAAATATTGAAACTTTAGGTTTAAGATAAAAACGCTTCAAATATAGGCTAAGACTTATTTTGAGGATTTAGCGTCTTTGGTTTAAAGTTTTTTTTTTTGGAATTAAGAAAACATTTTTTACTTTGAAAAATACGTTATAATTTCGATTTTTAAAGAGGCATTTATTTGTACGTGAGTACCTTTATTAATAATCCGTGAAAAGAGAATGAAAATTTGATAAGCGAGATCTGTATCCTAATTTTAATTTGATTGGTCCTAGATTTAAAGCCAGATAGGTCGCTAAAAAATTTCTTTATTTTAAAGAAGCCGCGTTTTTGGATTGGAATCAATACCAAAATCCTTAAGGGAACATATTTTAGTTCCCTACACCCAGAGAAAAGGGGCTCTAATGCCAACTGAACTTTATTTTAGTTTATGAAGATTGCTTGATTTTAGTTAAATTTTGCACAATATGAGTAAATGTGCCTTAGTTGAATAATTTTTTGCTAACTTTAATGAATTGAACTAAAAATAACAAAAAACAAGTAAGTAAAGTAGAAAGTCGGGCGGGGCCGACTATATCATACCCTAAACCACCATTACAGAATTAGTAATCATAAGCATTTGTGGGTAACATATAGGTCTGGGAGATAAACCGCAGT